>NW_019154105.1:73764084-73764766 GCF_002288905.1 Enhydra lutris kenyoni | reverse complement strand
ATGTCTTCTTTGCAGAAATGTCTGTTCATGTCTTCTGCTGATTTCTTGATTGGATTATTTGTTCTTTGGGTGTTGAGTTTGCTAAGTTCTTTATAGATTTTGGACACTAGCCCTTTATCTGATATGTTGTTTGCAAATATCTTCTCCCATTCTGTGAGTTGTCTTTTGGTTTTGTTAACTATTTCCTTTGCTGTGCAAAAGCTTTTGATCTTGATGAAATCCCAATAGTTCATTTTTGCCCTTGCTTCCCTTGCCTTTGGTGATGTTCCCAGGAAGATGTTGCTGCAGCTGAGGTCAAAGAGGTTGCTGCCTGTGTTCTCCTTAAGGATTTTGATGGATTCCTTTCTCACATTGAGGTCCTTCATCCATTTTGAGTCTATTTTCATGTGTGGTGTAAGGAAATGGTCGAATTTCATTTTTCTGCATGTGACTGTCCAATTTTCCCAACACCATTTATTGAAGAGGCTGGCTTTTTTCCATTGGACATTCTTTCCCGCTTTGTCAAAGATTAGTTGACCATAGAGTTGAGGGTCTATTTCTGGGCTCTCTATTTTGTTCCATTGATCTATGTGTCTGTTTTTGTGCCAGTACCATGCTGTCTTGATGATGACAGCTTTGTAATAGAGCTTGAAGTCTGGAATTGTGATGCCACCAACTTTGGCTTTCTTTTTCAATATTCCTC
>NW_019154105.1:73625619-73763984 GCF_002288905.1 Enhydra lutris kenyoni | reverse complement strand
TCTGGAATTGTGATGCCACCAACTTTGGCTTTCTTTTTCAATATTCCTTTGGCTATTCGAGGTCTTTTCTGTTTCCATATAAATTTTAGGATTACTTGTTCCATTTCTTTGAAAAAAAATGGATGGTATTTTGATAGGAATTGCATTAAATGTGTAGATTGCTTTAGGTAGCATTGATTACCTGAAAATTTTAAACTACTTTTAAATAAAAGATACTTAAATAAAAATCAAAGACAAAAACCAGACTGTGAAAGATATTTAAGACAAATATGAAAGACAGAATGTTTGTATCCCAAATACAGGAAGAACTTCTACAAATTAATAAGAAAAAGACAATCTAGTAGAAAAATAAAGAATATAAATAGGCAACTTATTGAAAAGGAAATGCAAATGAACAAGAAACATATGACAATGGCTTCACTTTCACTAATAGCCAGGGAACTGCAAGTCAAATCACTAGTGATATTTAGCACCAATCGGTTACGAAGAAGTGTTAACATTTGAAAATGCATTGGCAGGTCTTATAGAGAGAGGGAGGATTCACTAGCATTGGCTGTGTAAGTTAGGACATTCACTTCGTACCACCTGTTAAAACTAAAACCATACATATCACTGACCCAGCTTTTATACTTCTAGGTATCATTTTTTAAATAAATAAAAATAAAATTTTTAAACTGAGGTGGGGAAGAATAAGATGGCAGAGGAGTAGAAGACCTAAATTTCATCTGGTCCCAGGAGTTCAGCTACATAGTTATCAAACCATTCTGAACACCTACAAACTCAACAGAAGACTAAAGAGAAGAATACCAGCAATTCTGTGAACAGAAAATTGACCACTTTATGGAAGGTAGGACAGGCAGAGAAGTGAATCTGAAGCAATGAGAAGATAGACCACGGGGGGAGGGGCCAGCTCTCACCAAGCGGTAGAGCAGCGGAGCACAAAATCAGAACTTTTAGAAGTCGGCTCCACTGAGGGACATCACTCCAGAGGCTCAGCAGGGGTGGAGCCCTTGCAGGGACAGTGTGGTCTCAGGACCCACAGGATCACAGAAAAACCAGGGGTACCTGAGTGCAGCAGAGCTCCCAGGTATCAGAGCAGGGAAGGCAGCTACAGAGACGGAGCTGAGGAGTGCAATTTCAGCTCAGGGTTACCGTAAACCATGATCCGAGGCACAGTCGGACTACTACTTTCTGAGGAAGGACCCCACAAGTGGCAGATCCGGGGAGACCCCACTCCTTCCTCCTCTAGGAGGAGCAGCGTGGGAGCCCACAGCAGGAATCTGCAGGGTTTGGCGACTCTAAATGGTGCTGTGTACCAGAGATAGAAATGCTCAGTCATGGGCCGGGTGAGCTCAGAGTACGGCTGGAGACCAGGGAGACATGTGGCATTGACTGCTTTTCTCTGAGGGTGCACTAGGAATTGGGGACTCTGTGCTCTCAGCTCCTACTAGGCCAGAGATAGGGAGGCTGCCATTTTCATTCCTGTCCTCCAAAGCTGTACAGAAAACATTCAGGGAAAAAAGCTACTGAGAGGGAACATGAGCAGATTACTTAGCCTGGCCCCTGGCAAGGGCGGTGTAATTCTGCCTCAGGCAGACATTTAGGAATCACTGCAACAGGCTCCTCCCTCAAAAGATTAGCAAGAGGGATGCCTTGGTGGCTCAGTGGGTAAGGCATCTGCTTTCAGCTCAGGTCGTGATCTCAGGATCCTGGGATCGAGCCCCATGTCAGGCTCTGTGCTCAGTGGGAAGCCTGCATTTCCCTTTCTCTCTCTGCCTGCCTCTCTGCCTGTTTGTGATCTCTCTCTCTGTGTCAAGTGGATAAATAAAATCTTTAAAAAAGAATGTTTAAAAAAAATTTTTTAATTAAAAAAAAAGATCAGCAAGAACATCCGGCCAAGACCAAGTTCATCAGTCAATGAGAACAATGGAACTCCAGAACTAGGGGAAAGCAACACATAGAATTCATGGCTTTTTTTCCCATGATCCTTTAGTCTTTCAAAGTTAAATGTTTTTAATTTTCATTATTTTTGTTTTTTTCTATTTTTTAAAAATTTTTCCTCTTCCCTGTTTTAACTAACATCTTATGGCATCAATACATTTTTTTAAATCTTTTTTAATTTTCATTTTTATAGTCATATTCTATCCCTTCACCATATTTAACCTTTTCTTGTTTGTTTTTTAAAGATTTTCTTTATTTATTTGACATACAGAGATCACAAGTTGGCAGAGGCAGGCAGAGGTGGGGGGTGGGCAGACTCTCCGCTGAGCAGAGAGCCCAATGCAGGGCTTGATCCCACGACCCTGAGTTCATGACGTGAGCTGAAGGCAGAGGCTTAACCCACTGAGCCACCCAGGCACCCTTTAACCTTATTTTTTGTATACATACAAATTTTTCTTTCCTTAAAATTTAGGGATACAGTTTCTTTTGTATATACCCTAAATCTAACGTATGACTTTCTTATGGTCTCCAGCCTGATCACATTCTCTACTTTTTTTTTCCTTCTTTTTTCAACCAACTTCTTATCAATTCCTCTTTTAAAACCATCTTTAATTTTCATCTTTACAGTCATATTCCATCCCTTCATCATGTTTACCCTTACTTTTGTATATATATAATTTCTCTTTCTTCAAAATATTGGGAGGCAGTTTCTTTTAACAGACCAAAATACACCTAAAATCAAGTGCGTGGCTCTGTTCTATTCACTAGACTCATCATTTTTTTTTCCTTTCTTCTCCTCCCAGTTTCAGGTCTCTTTTGATTTGGTTAGCGAATATTTTTCTGGGGTCATTGTTACCCTTTTAGCATTTTGTTCTCTAATTCATCTATTCTACTCTGGACAAAATGACAAGGCAGAAAAACTCACCTCAAAAAAAAAAAAAAAAAAAGAACAAGAGGCAGTACCAACTGCTAAGGACCTAATCAATACGGACATTAGAAAGATGTCAGAACTAGAGTTCAGAATGATGGATGTAAAGATGCTAGCTGGGCTTGAAAAAAGCATAGAAGATACTAGACAATCCCTTTCTAGATAAATAAAAGAACTAAAATCTAACCAAGTTGAAATAAAAAAAGCTATTAATGAGATGCAATAAAAAATGGCAGCTCTTACTGCCTGGATAAATGATACAGAAGAGAGAATTAGTGATATAGAAGACCAAATGATGGAGAGTAAAGAAGATGAGAAAAAGAGAGGTAAAAAACTACTGGATCATGAGGGGAGAATTCAAGTGATACTATAAGATGAAACAATATTAAAATAATTGGGATCCCAGAAGGGCAGAAGGTATTGGAGCAAATTATAGCAGAGAACTTCCATAACCTGGGGAAGGAAACAGGCATCAAAATCCAGGAGACACAGAGAATCCCCCTCAAAAGCAATAAAAATAGGTTGACACCCTGTCATCTAATAGTAAAACTTACAAGTTTCAGAGACAAAGAGAAAATCCTGAAAGCAGCTCGGGACAGGAGTCTGTAACATACAATGGTAGAAATATTAGACTGGCAACAGACCTATCCACAGAGACCTGGCAGGCCAGAAAGGACTGGCATGATATATTCAGAGCACTAAATGAGAAAAATATGCAGCCAAGAACACTATACCCAGGTAGGCTGTCATTGAAAATAGAAGCAGCAATTAAAAGCTTCCAGGAAAAACAAAAACTAAAAGAATTTGCAAACCCCAAACCAGCCCTACAGGAAATATTGAAAGGTGTCCTCTAAGCAAAGAGGGAGCTAAAAGTAACAGACCAGAAAGGAACAGAGACAATATAGAGTAACAGTCACTTTATAGGCAATACAATGACACTAAATTCATATATTTCAATAGTTACCCTGAATGTAAATAGTCTAAATGCCCCCAATCAAAAGACACAGTGTATCAGAATGGATTAAAAAAACAAGATCCATCAATATGTTGTCTGCAAGAAACTCATTTTAGACCCAAGGATACCTCCTGATAGAGAATGAGGGGGTGGAAAACAATTTACCATGCTAATGGACATCAAAAAAAACCTGGGGTGGCAGTCCATATATCAGACAAATTGGATTTTAAGGCAAAAACTCTAATAAGAGATGAGGAAGGACACTATATCATACTTAAAGAATTTGTCCAACAAGAAGATCTAACAATTTTAAATATCTATACCCCTAAGATGGAAGCAGCCAACTATATAAACCAATTAATAACAAAATCAAAGACACACATCAACAATAATACAATAATAGTAGGAGACTTTAACACCCCCTTCACTGAAATAGACAGATCATCTAAGCAAAAGATCAACAAGGAAATAAAGGCTTTAAGTGACACACTAGACCAGTTGGACATCACAGATATATTCAGAACATTCCATCCCAAAGCAACAGAATACACATTCTTCTTTAGTGTGCATGGAACATTCTCCAAAATAGATCACATCCTGGGTCACAAGTTAGGTCTCAACTGGTACAAAAAGATGGGGATCATTCCCTACATATTTTCAGACCACAATGCCTTGAAACTAGAACCAAACCACAAGAAGAAAACAGGAAAAACTCAAATAATGCTTAAGAGCATCCTACTAAAGAATCACTGGGTCAAACACAAAATTAAAAACAAATTTAAAAAATTCATGGAAACAAATGGAAATGAAAACACAACTGTTCAGAATCTTTGGGATGCTGCAAAGGCAGTCCTAAGAGGGAATATATAGCAATACAAGCCTTTCTTAAGAAACAAGAAAGTTCTCAAATATCCAACCTAACCCTACACTTAAAGAAGCTGGAGAAAGAACAGCAATGAAAGCCTAAACCCAGCAGGAGAAGAGAAATAATAAAAATCAGAGCAGAAATCAATGAAATAGAAACCAAAAGAACAGTAGAACAGATTGACGAAACTAGGAGCTGGTTCTTTGAAAGAATTAATAAGATTGATAAAACCCTGTCCAGACTTATCAAAAAGAAAGGAGAAAGGACCCAAATTAATAAAATCATAAATGAAAGAGGAGAGATCACAACCAATAACAAAGAAATACAAACAAAAATAAGAACATATTATAAGCAGCTATGCGTCAGCAAATTAGACAAACTGGAAGAGATAGATGCATTCCTAGAGATGTACAAACTACCAAAACTGAACCGGGAAGAAATAGAAATCCTGAACAGACCCATAATCAGTGAGGAAATTGAAGCAGTCATCAAAAATCTCCCAACAAACAAGAGCCCAGGGCCAGATGGCACCCCAGGAAAATTCTACCAGACATTTGAAGAAGAATTAATACCTATTTTCCTGAAACTGTTCCAAAAAATAGAAATGGAAGGAAAACTTCCAAACTCATTTTATGAGGCCAGCATTACCTTGATCCCCAAACCAGACAAAGACCCCACCAAAAAAGAGAATTACAGACCAATATCCTTGATGAACACAGATGCAAAAATTCTCACCAAAATACTAGCCAATATGATCCAACAGTACATGAAAAGGATTATTCACCATGACCAAGTGGGATTTATTCCTGAGCTGCAAGGTTGGTTCAACATCCACAAATCAATCAATGTGATACAATACATTAATAAAAGAAAGAACAAGAACCATATGATACTCTCAATAGATGCTGAAAAAGCATTTGGCAAAGTACAGCATCCCTTCCTGATCAAAACTCTTCAAAGTGTAGGAAGAGAGGGTACATACCTCAATATCATCAAAGCCATCTATGAAAAACCCACAGCAAATATCATTCTCAATGGGGAAAAACTGAAAGCTTTTTCCCTAAGGTCAGGAGCATGGCAGGGTATGTGCTATGGTGAGTTCTGTGAATTTTGTAAGACTGATGAATCACAGACCTGTACCCCTAAAACAAATAATACATTATATGTTAATAAAAAATAATAATAATAAATTTTAAACCACTCTGAACATACACAGAGATGTCTATTGCAATAGAAATGATGGAACTATTAAACAAAATGTTGTATATTCAAGAGGTGAAATATACGGTGGATAAAATGAATGAATTAGAGTATGAGTGTGTGTGCATGCACATAACCTTAGGTAGTTTTATTTATAAGCAATTTGCATTAAAATATTTAATTATATTTAAAATATAATTTTAAAATGTTTTAATGTGATAGGACAATACTGTAGATGTGATAAGACAATACTTCATAGAAATACATATAAATATATGTTAGTGCAAAGAAAATCATCTGGAAGAATATAAACTAAATTCATGATTATGAATATCATAAAAAGGCAGCACTCAAAAAAGGGAGTGCTATTCACAAAAGGGAGGACAAGATTTAAATGGTAGTTGACAAGAACTTCAGCTCTAGCTAAAGTGTTTTAGTAAAAAACACACAAAGAAAATACAGTCATATGTGCTTTTTAAAGTATGTGCTTTAAGAAAAGCCTGGAAAGAAGTCTATCAAAATGTTGGAGTGGCTTGCTTGATGATGGATATATTGAGGATCAATATTTTCACATATATGGGGAGGGAAGAGTGTGGGTGTGTGTATTATGCATACATGTATTTTCCAAGTTCCTCATGTTAAAAAAAAAATGGAAAATTTGACTACTATAGTTTGCTATTCAGTCATGTGGAATGACAAGATCAACTGTAAGGGTGGCCTGAGTTTCAATGTGGTAAAAGCACCCTATATATTATGTAGGGAGGGATAACCCACTAACGAATCCACTATTATCCATTATATTAAACACTAGATTAAAATCTTCATTAAGCTTAAGCTTTCACCTTGGAAATCAAAGAAAAGACCTTTGAAGAAATGAGCAGAACAAGTAGACTTTTGTGATTAATTATTACTACATAATTTGTCTTAAACACTTTTCCTTTTTAAAATGTCAACATAATTATATGTTAAATATTACCTTAATAAGCCCTAGAAATTCAGATTTTAATTATAGAAACTTAGGAAACATGAGCTTCTCGCCTCACATCATTTAACTCTGGCCCCACGGAATTTGCAGGTTACGCCAGAATCCTTCATTACCTGGTTACACACTAGTGGACAATATGACATTTTGCTTGGAAATGATATAGGATAATATGATGGAAAATAACTGCACTTTTTCTATTGTGCTTCTCCTGTAAGGCTATAAATAAGTTGAATTGTGCTCCCTTGATTTATGTTTATGACTATTATTATGATGATTTATTTTGGGTTGAGTGCTGACAGTGTGCTGAGTGCTATACCAGACTCATAAGAAGAAATGGTTATGCCCCAGAGGCTTACATACCAAGACAAACAATTCAACCATAAAATACACCAGCTAAGAGATGCTTAATCTCAGCAGTGCAATGCTTCTTGGAGCTTATATGTAGGTGGAGAAAATTTCCTCCACCTGGAGGAAGAAGGTTAACACTCTTTGAAAGTCTTTGCAGACCAGTTTTCAATAGAGATCTCATATGGGGGTAAAGAAACATCAAAGTGCATGCTCCTAGACATAGTACAAAGGACGGTTGATTGAGGGTTCCCCAGCAAACCGTTTCCAGTCTTGAGTTAGGTATCATGGATGCAAGATTGCCCTTCAAGGACTTCAGTCTAGTAGACATACTCAACGATATGATTCCAGGTGGATTCAATGTGCTACTTTCATATCACAACCACCTTAAATCTGTTCTGGAATAATATTGGTTATGGACCTCTAACTCTCTAGACCAGTGTTTGAAAATGTATAATTTAAAGAAAACCGGGCTTGGAGGTTGTTTTTAGGTGTGACAAAATGAAAAGAAAAAAATCTGTGAACAAATAAACTTGAGAAATTCTGGGCTGAACAAAGTTAAACAAGTATTTCTGTTGCAAGAATTCTCAGAGTCATCAATCAGGCCATGAAGATTGTGAATCTCTGAGTTTGACTACAAAATAATTTTTAGTAGAGCACTTCACAGGACTAGTACTCAGGGAAATACACATTAGGAAACATCAAGGTTGGGAGAAGACAGACCAAAGAATAAATTAAACTTCTAATTTGTTTTAACCATGATGCTGCTTGGAGTCTTTTGTTTTCTGATTCGAGAGCTTGAAGGGCATAGTGTGCCCCGTGTCTCTTTCAGCTGAGCTGAGCAAGACACAGTCCTCCCCACCACATTTCAAGCATGGTTGGAAAGATACTGAGAGTAGGTGTAGCATAATAAACGATTCTACACTTTTGTGGTAGACAGCCTCTAAGATGGTCCCCAGTGATCTGTGCCTCCCTGTATTCTTGCCCTTGAGTGGTTCCCTTCCACAATGAATAGAGCTGACGTTTGGAATATTGTAGAAATAGTGTAGAAATAATAGGAGATAATAGGAAAGGATGTTGTGGGGGATAAAGAGTGTGACCTCCAAGGCTAGGTTGTAAAAGACATTACAGCTTCTACCTTGCTGATTTGGATCTCTTGCTGTGGGGAACCCAGCTACCATATTGTGAAAACATTTAGCCATCCTATGAAGAGACCTATGTGGCAAAGCACAGAGGCTCGCCTGCAGCCACCTCAGAGAGTCATCTTGGAAGCACCAGGCCAAGCTTTCAGGTATCTGCAGTCTCAGCCAGCATCCTGACTACAGCCTCATGACAAATCCTGCACCAGCTAAACTGCCCCCAAATTCCTGACCCACAAAAACCATGTGAGATAATAAATGTCTGTTGTTTTAAGCCACTTCAGTTTGAGGGTGACTTGTGACACAGCAATAGACAACTAACACAACAGACTATATTTTTCAAGTTTTCAAGTATTCTTTTTTTTTTTTTCATCCATGTGTCCTTATTTGGAGGTTCAAAGCATTTGATCACAGGAAGAACTGCTTGCCTTGTTCATAGGGTGAGAGTCACTAAATCTCAACCACTATCAGAACCAAAAGAGCACTCAGTTAAAATCTGTATGGCACCCTTGGAAAATACATTACTACCACCCAGGTCACTGAAAACTTCTATTTCCCAGGTGCAGCAAACCAACTTCGTAATGAACTGATAAAAACCTCAGAGATAACGATCAAGTCCTTTTTGGGAAATAGGTCCACTGACCAGGTAGGTTATTGAGAGTCAGAAAGTGGCTTCTGCTCTCAGTTGACACAGATACTATCTAAGCTCCACTGTGGAGTAAAACAGAAGGTTCAATCCCTTCTACTAACTGAGCTGAGAGGGTGGAGGTGAATCCAGCTCTCCCAATGTGTGACACTAGAAAGAGGGAATTGAATAGTGTCCAAGGATGAGGGCAAGATTGGAAATATGAGACACAATACAAACAGTCTAAAAAGAGTTGTGCAAGGTGTGAAACATGGTAAAAGGGCTTGAAACCAAGACAAGAACAGAGCAAGTGGGTCTAGAGGGCCATGTGCTAGCACATCAGGAGGAGCCCTGTAGAAAGGAGTTGTGGAAAGACGCTAAGTAACTTGGGAAAGATGGTGATCCGATCGAGATGTGTGAAAAATCTCCAGATCATACAGGAGAAGCAGACTGACCTGGAAGGAAGAAATACATGGGTGGCGCAAGGTTCACAGAGCCACAAAGGAGCAGCCTGCGCAAAAGAGGCTATGAGTTGTGGGACAGCGGGCACGTGAGCAGAAAATCGAGCATTGGGAAAGGGTCCTACCTGAGCTATGACTTTGGGGTCTTACCCAAAAAGGAGAAGGGGAAGAAAGGAAGAGAGGGAGGGAAGGGAGAGACAGAGAAGCGTGTGGACTACTTTGTTCAAGGTAGCCACTGTTCTCATTGAGGAAGTTTGGGAAAACCTTGCCAGCTGTCTAGCTGAGCACGGATTTCTGGGTAAAGAGATAAACCACAGGAAAATTACCTGGACCACTTGGACCACAGATGCCTCCGACTCAAGAGTGTGGAGTACTCAAGTGTGTATCGATCTCCTTTTAAGAGAATGATAAAGTCTTAAAGAATTCTGCACAAATAAGTTGGCATTATTTTCACCCATTGCACCAAATCCAGAAATAGTCCATGACCAATGATCCATTACAGCTGCCAGTAGAAATAAATTTACTTGAGACTTTGCAACAGGCTCAATACACAGTCTTGCCCATGGAAACGCACGTAGCAGTAATCAGTATTCCTCTCCGGCCCCAGACCTGGTGGATAATTACAATTAAGCTTCAATGGATTAGCTGCCAGCGGGACAGTAGATAGTGAGTGGTATTTTACATCTCTACTTTTTCAGCAAATTTGGGCATGTGGGTTTATTTCCTTCTCCATGGAAAACAAAAAAGTTATTTCCAATTAATTCAGGAGACCATCAAAAGTACCAAAAATGGTACTGTTCCCCACGGTAGGATGAATGAGGTACAGAGTGGCTCTCCTCATTGTGTTAGAAACACAAGGGTCACTCCTATTACTTACAGAGCCCCTAGTTTACATTTTCCAATTAGGAGATAATCAGTGTGCCATTATGAGTAAAAATTGTTGGAATGACCTTTTGGCTGTATATTTTAACCAGCAAATCTTTGGGGAGGGTTTGATTGAAAGAACGACAAGAGAACAAGGCGAGTTATCCTGATGATAAATAAGAACAATTATCACACTTATTACCTGATAAATAATGTATTGTGATTTGCCATTAATCCATCTCAAGCCACCTTCTGGATAAAAATACATCCCAAAGACTGACACCTTCAGCTTTTCCCACATCATGTCAGAAATTCTTGTCTGAAAAGCACAAAAGAAGAATTTATCTGGAATACAAAGAGTTGTCACTGCATACCTGATCATTTTAATCAGTGCAGATAAATTATGCCCCTTATATAAAGGTAAATCAGTACTTCACTCTCCTCTTAAAAACAAAACAAAACAAAACCTGTGAGAAGCCATTTTGAGAAGCCATACCTCAACAAGGAGTCTATTTTGTTCTTATTTATCTTGTCTTCCATTCTTGTTAAAAAGCCATCAGCTTATGCATTTTCAGTCAACATCTCCAGTAATATTCTTAATTGCAGGGTGTATGTATTATTATAATAGAATAATTTAATTCTCTACAATTCTCCATAAATCCAACTGGTAAGGATTGGGTGAATCTATATAAATGATTCTGAATGTTCGATATTAGGGATAAGTGTTGTTTCTTCTACTGTACTTGGTAATTCCAACAGACACACATGTATTACTGATAATCCTCGTGTCAGAAAAGTAATATAGAGCTTTTGGACATACAGATCACATTTCCCTAGTGACTTCATCTACTACTGATGTTTTGAAAAAAAAAATGTATTAATGCTATTTTTCCCCTCGTGTCCTCAAATCTCACCCTATTAGTGTCCCTTATTCAAAAATGAAGTCTTAATTCTACTTCTCTTTTTTTGTAAGTTGTTTCTTTTCAAAAATGGATTTTTTAAGGTAAATTAAGTTGATTTCTTATTATTTACCTCTGTTGTTAAACATATATCCTTTATTAGGATTTTTTTTTCCCATGCTTTTATCTCTTCACATTTTTGGTCACTGTTTTACTATTATTTTACTCAGTCATCCTATCTATAAGCTTGCACTCATTTCACAGGATTCCAGGAACATTTTTTTAATCCATGGAACATTGACATTGAGCAGAAATCCATACATCATTATCAGAAATTACAAGCTGGTATTACCTATTCCAGTCTTCCCTACTACAGAACTGAATTATGGACCCAAAGCCAAAAGGTTTCTTCCTCTGCCTTCAGGTATCTGAAAGAGATTAAAATATTTTTTAAAGTCTGTTGAGAATGTGATTATATAAACATTCAAGCAATTTGACATCCTCGGAGTCAGGAAATTCTTCCTCATAGCTACCCACATCCCTCCAGCTGCAATAGAAGCCCGTTTTAAATTTGATTTGGGGACTGGGAGACTTATTGAACTTCTTTATTTCACAGATGAGGGAACAGTGGGAAAACAGACACCACAGTGCCGTATTGCCAGTGCAACCTTAGCAATGACAAGATGGGGGAGAGCGGAATTTTTGGTAGTCATTCCTACCACAGTCAGAAAGTCTTTTATCTACCATCACATGATCAGCCAGGATCAAGTTCATGAACCTCAACTAGAACAGCCCTGAAAGACCCAGCCCCACATGCTTGACAGAGTAAAGCAACGGGATGGAGAATTATGAGTATACTTCATAGCATTATAATTAAATAATGGGTAAACTTTAGATTATACTCAATTTAAGGACAAAGCTACTTTTCTTAATTTCTAATGCATCATACACAAGCCACAAAACCTCCCTCCCCATCGAATCATAGAAACTGTGTAAAGAAAGCTGGAAAGATCAGGAAGAAAAATGCATGCAGCTTTCTCTTGCCTGACATGAGAAATAGATTTCACTAATGCAAATCAGGACAACTGAAGGTCTCGTGATAATGCAGCATTCAGTATTTTAAAGCCACATCATGAGAATTCACAAAAGGAGAAATTTTTTTCTTTCTCCTATTTCTCTAGCGAGTGTGTGTGTGTGTGCACACGTACGTGTGTGTATATGTGTGTCTCAGAGCACACAACTATGATTTTTTTAAAATGGCACAAGAAAAGGAGTATTCTACTCCCCTCCAACCAAAATTAATATGGGCTTCTTATAAAGTTCTACCACTTTTTATTTTGGGGGTTTTATTTTTTTAAGATCTTTTAATTTATTTATTTGACAGAGAGTGAGAGATCACAAGCAGGCAGGCAGAGAGAGAGGGAAGCAGGCTCCCCGCCGAGCAGAAGCCCAATGCAGGGCTTGATCCCAGGACCCTGAGATCATTGCCAGAACCAAAGGCAGAGGCTTAACCCTCTGAACCACCCCGGCGACCCTAGATGTGTACCTCTTTTTAAAAGATAACCCACTTGGAAAGCTGGTAATCCAACTCCCCCTAACTGGAAGCTCTCGGGAAAATTAGGTAGATGGTATTCGATTTACCAAAGGCTAACAAAATGCTTATGGGTAACAGATCCTTCTGTTTTAGCCAGTTCCAGAAATGGCCCTTCTGTGACAATGCTGGTGATAGAACATTCCAGCACTCCCTACCAGGCAGAACAAAGCTCACATTTCACACAATTCCAGATATCCTCAGGCCTCCTAAGTTACCACCTGTGGTTTGGATCTAAGCAAACAGAAACCTGAAAGAGGAGACAAATCACCAGTAAATCTCGTAGGTGCGGATCCACAAATACTAGGAGCCAAGGGAAATAACCAGGAAGGTCTTGACGTGATGCTGCCAGAAAGGGAATTATGATCTGGTTGGCATCAGGGAACCTGTTGGGATAAATCAATGACTGAAATGTCAATAGTGACACATGCAATCTGTGAAGAGAGGACGAAGAGGTGGCGCGAGGAGGGCTTCCGCCATAGATCAAAAAGGGCTGGCCTCGCGATGAAATACGGATGGATGATAAAGAAAGTTGCAACACTGAAGCTTTATGAGTTAAGGTAAAAGAAATATATGAAATAAATGGGAATTAGCAGTGGGGGTCCTCGGTGCACTACTAAATCAGGACGCATTTAGAAAAATTTCCCGGGGGGGGGGGGGGAACCACAGATGCCCATGTCCCCCTAAATAAATAAAATGTAGCATGCGGAACAAATCTTGGCCTCTCCCTGCTGCAACCCACTACAGTGTCCCAGCGTTCTTCCCCTCCTTTTCCTTTCCCTCCTCCTGACTCCCAAACAAGCGTGGGCACCGAGACCTCTGTTTAACTTCTGGCCTTGGAATTAACGACGACATTCTTGGTTTCAGTCCTGCGGGTCCCTCGGGCAGACTTCGACCGCTCTGGGGTTTAAAGGCGCAGGATAAATAAGGCAAACATAAGTAAAATGCTAAATGACAAGATCACAAAACTCTGTTGCTCTCGATTTCAATTACGGAGACATTTCTTAAGGGATAATAAAAAGAGCGCAACGCAGGTCATCCGGGAATTTTTAGAGTTGCGTTGCTATTAGTTGCTTGTTTCATAAAGTGGAAAGGGTAGCTAGAGGTGAGGCAATTTGGGCCTGCTCACAGCAAATAAGGAAGAAACAATCAGGAATCTCGAGGTGAAGGGCGCTTGGGAGCATGACCTGATTCCATTTGCTATGCTGAGAGGAGCCCTGTTTGTGCAACTTCTCACAGATACACAAAATAGGAAAAAGGTGAAGCCATAAGAGAAAATTCTACCCTGAAAGTTAAAACTCACAGGGGAAAAATCTGTGAAGCAAAATTACACTGTGAAATGTCATTCTCTAAAGGGCTTAAACAAGAAGTGTGATAAATGTTATTACTCTGCGGCACCATAAGGGTGTCGAGGACTCAATCACTCCTTTGATTTTGCCCAACAAGTGCAAGAAGGCAGTTAGAGGAAAACAGCCCCTGTTTCAAAGTGCTTTCAGCCTAAAGGCTGCAGGGAGAAAGGAAAGATGGAAAAACCACTAATACAACCATCAGGCTCATAAATAACTTTGGATCATCACTGTCTAGTTGCTTTTTTGGGTGTAAAGGCACCATGGGGTCAGGGTAAGCAAAGAATGAATAAAGTTAAAGGTCAGAAAGGTCCAGAGGAAATCCACTCAAGAACCATAAGAAAACCAGCCCAAGCCAATCTTTAAGGCCAATTTTCTTAAAGATCTCAGCAAAACAGTTGCAAGAAACCCCCTAATGTCACTTTGAAATCAAGCAAGTGTGTCTAAGATCGGAGAACAGCTGCACTGCTAATCTGGGATGCAGATAAAAGAGTATCTAAACAGTTAGAAATTAACACCCATGGGGATGGTGCTCAGATATGTGATCACAGAAACTTTACAAAACGTGTGTGTGCATGTGTGCATATTGGTGTATGTGCGTGTGTGTGTGTTTGTGTACCACGTCGTATCATCATGGACTCTAGCTGCAGTGCATAAGAGACAGATTTTCATGAACCAAAAGTGTTATTTTCAGTATCTTTTCATACTTCATTTCAACCATTGCAGTGGGTGGACATTAAGGCTATGTTATCCAAGTTGTAATCAAGCCTTCCCCGGCTACAGCCACTGTAATGTGGTTTTCCAAGAAAGGTCCATAAATTAAGAGAAAGATCTGAAGGCGCCATGAAAGAGAAGGGCAGAAAGGGTCAAGAATCCAAAAAAGGAGTTTGTTCCCCAAACTCTCCTTATATACTCAAATAACTAGCTATGAACGAGGAGAGCCTTTTCCAGGGCACAAGCTACGGCCCAGCTTATCAGCAAATCAAAGCTACCAGCAAAAGCAAGATGGAAGACTTTGAGCTCTGCTTTAGGCTTCCCCAGCAAGGATGCCCAAAGTCGCCCTCACAGACCTGCGCAGAATGACAGGGAACGGTGCCAATGACACACTAATTTTTTAAAAAGAAAGTTATAGAACAGTATGTATAATATAATCCCATTTTTGTTTTAACACACACATTATACCTGTATATATTTCATGAGCATAGAAAAAGACCCAAAACAATGCACAAAAAACTTTAACCGTGCTAACTCTTGAGTGAGATTAGAGAGAGGACTTTTGTTTTGACTTGATCTGCTTGTCATCATTTCAATTATTATAATAAGTGTGTCTTATTTTTATAATTTTTTTAAAGATTTTATTTATTGATTTGACAGACACAGATCACAAGTAGGCAGAGAGGCAGGCAGAGAGAGAAGAGGAAGCACACTCCCTGCTGAGCAGAGAGTCCGTTGCGGGGCTCGATCCCAGGACCCTGGGATCATGACCCGAGCTGAAGGCAGAGTCTTCAACCCACTGAGCCACCCAGGCGCCCCTTATTTTTATAATTTAAAAAAAAAAAAATTTTGATATTCCCCAAATTCAACCTTGAGGCCTCCTAGATGCCTTCCATAATGGTTTGTTAAAATAAAGTAACATTTGTCTATTCAACTTCCCTGAAACCTTTAAGGTCAAGAGTTTACCTTCCCTATGGAAGCCAGACAGATGCAGCTGATGCTCCCAGTGAAGGAGACAAGACACAGGACAGCCATTATGCAGGACATGCACCTGCTCTGGATCTGGACCAAAGAAGCTTATTTTTGTTGTCTTGCCATAAATTGGCAAAATTTGAATGAAGTCTATAGATTTAGTAGTACTGTCTATCTAATCTCTTAATTGTGAGACTGTACTCTGGATATATGAGCAAATATCGTTTGACTACTCACTGAAATAGGAGCCTAAGAGGTATCTATCTTGTCTTCTACTTCCACTTAAGTAGGTCAGAAAACACATAGATAGAGATACATATACACACACAAAAAGAAAGAAAGAGAAAGCAAATGTGGCAAAATGTTAACATTTGGGCAATCTGGGTAGAATTTATACAGGAAGCCTTTGTGCTATTCTTGTAACTTTTCTTTAAATCTTAAATTATTTCAAAATAAGGTTTAAAAAAAAAAAAACCCAGAAGGGAGGGAGGGAGGGAGGGAAGGAGAAAGGAAGGAAATTTGTTCTAGTCCTTCCTTACAAAGGATTCTCTGGTTCTCTCTGTTCTCTTTAGTTGGTTTTATTCATTTACATGGTTTGATCTGATTGGTGAAAGCTGATATATCTTCAGGAGAAAAAGTGAATCTTCACAAATATTTGAGACTAATTTATCTAATAAATACCTCAATATATTTCACAAGCAAATATGGATAGCCAGTGTGAGCAACCTGATTCACTAACAGGTCAGAAAATGTAAGAAATCTGGACAAAGTCAGGATAAGTCAGTGGTAGGATTGGAAATAGAAACCAGGTTTTCTAGCAGCTCATTCAGTATGATTTTTTAAGCCAGAATTTTGTGATGCAGCAACTATTCTACAGTGGGAAATTGCCCCTGGGAAGCTACAAGAGTTCATCAAAGGCAGAAGGTCAGAGTCCTCTGTCTGCAATGGTAAGACACTGGTCATATTGCTATGCACCCCATAAATCACAAATAATAATATCCCGAGGCATTCTCTTCTGTATTAAAAGATAAGAACTCTGTTTTTGTTTCCAGAACCATTGCTCTCTTTCCCTGCTTCACATGGCTCCTGTAATTCAGAAGATAGACTTCATTCAAAGAATGAAAAATAGGTGAGTCTGAATCCCAGTGCCGTTCTCCATCAATTCAGCAAGCTGCAGAACGTTATCTGCCTTGTAAGTAGCTCGGCTCCCTCTAACAAGATGAATTTCTTTTCTAAAACAGGGTTGTACTTGGGGTTTCACCACCAGCGGTGTGAGCACCACTCTGAGAAAAGGATGCCCAAATATGGACCTTATAGAGTGCACGTGGACCTCGTCCTTGGAGAAAAAGAGATACATAGTACTCACAAACAACAAGCCTTAGCAACGTGTGATAAGGAATTCTCCATGAATCCTGGCAGAAACAGAGAAGCAGGCAGCACTCCAAAGTTATCAGCAAAGTAGAACTGGCTCCAGAGGCTTTCTGCAGGCAACATTCGTGTGGACTGAAACCTTCCTGCTCCGAGTATAGTCCATACACCAGCAGCCTCAGCAACCCCCGGATGCTTGTTAGAAATGCGGAAGCCCAGGCCCCTTCGTGGATACATTGAATCACATTGTATCTGCGTTTTAGCAAGATCTTTAGCAAGATCTCCTGGATATTCCGCTGCACATTGGAGTTTGAGAAACACCGGGCTAGTGGAAATGATGCAACAGAGAACTCGAGCCTAAGAGAAGCGAAGGAAAATATATGCACGCGTGTGCGCACACACGCACATGCACACACAGTGCTGTGAAGCAGACAGGACCACAAAAGACCACTGTTCTAGTCTGAATGACCCACACTCTGCCACTTCATCCCTCCATCCCGCCTGGATTCATCCCTCCCTCCCATGAGTCATGGATCCATGACCCATGTTCATCCTAAGTGAAGGGCAAATGCTAAGCAGCCTCAAGGACTGTCATCTTAGAGAGATGATCATATGCCTTATATCTTTCATTCTGCTAATGTGGATGAATCACATTTATTGATCTGCATTTGTTGAACCATCCTTGCATCCCACGGGTGAATCCCACTTGCTCATAGTGTATGATCCTTTAATGTGCTATTGATCCAGTTTGCTAGTATTTTGAGAATTTTTGCAATTACATTCATCAGGGGTATTGACCTGTCATTTTCTTTTTGAACAGTCTGACTGTACCATTTTTAATTGTCTAGGAGACTAAAGGAAATAATTTCCATTTACTGAGTGACTACTATGTACCAGGTCATGTCTCAGATACTGTACAAATATAATTTCACTTCAAGCTTGTAATACCTCATTACCTCTATTATGTTAATTTAAAAACTAAGGCTTTGCCCAAGATCACAAAGCAAGAAAATGTTTGAGCTAGGATCTTACTCTTGGTTTCAAGTTCTGTGTTCTTTCTCTTATACCACAACTACACAGAAACTAAGATTTTTAATTTTCTTATTTCTTAAAGAGGAAAAGGGGAAGAAAAAAAAAAAAGGCAATTCTGTAGGGCTCCACTTCCACAGAAAAGTGGATTCCATTCCAGGGCAGCATATCTCATTTCAGCCAGGCCAGAAATTGTTCCTGAGCTGTTACTGAAGATGGGAAGGAAATTTATGAAATGTGATGGAATCATTGTCTGACAGCCTTCCACAGGTTTCTAGAGGTCATCCAGGCTGAATACATCCCAGAACAAGCATTTCCCTTAAAGCATTGGCTTGAATGATAACATGGGGAGAAATTCAGTTTCTTAAGAATCCACCCCATTCCTGTGAAACATTCCACCCTCAAATGGAGCCAAAATAAACTCCCAATTCTTCCTTGGAGGCCACACAAAATAACCCCAAACTCTTCTCTTCAACAGCCTTTCAAGAACGGAAGACAACAAACAGGATACACACAAAAGCCAAGTTTCTCCCTTGTCATTAAATAAGCTTCTTGGTCTTTGATCTCTTCCTTACAGGGCATGATTTTTTATCTCTTTTCCATCCTGGCTCCCACCCCCAGACACCCACCAACCTGGCCAAGCCCGACTTTACAGCGAGCACCCATAACCAGGCTCACAGTTATGGCTGTGGTGTGGCCGAGGCAGAGTCATTTTCTCCCTCGAGGTTCCCCCACCTCTCTCTCCGCCTCCTGATTTTTACCCGAGCCCCTCACACACAAGCTGATCCGAAACGTAATTCATCTACCGAAGGGCAAAGCCACTGGTAACTACACAAATGCATTAAGTCTCTGAAGTGTTTCACCAACCCACTCACCCACCTGCCTCCGAAGTGGCAGTGTGATCAATCAAGTCAGTTTCATGTTCCACAGCCCACACAGTACAGGGGAAAAATTAATGACACTGACTCTTCTTGCTAGAGAAGCAACTCAACTAGACAGCAGCCTTCACAACAGAAAAGGAACACTTCACTTTTACTCAACCTGTAAGAAAGAAAAAGAATACACTATAAATGTATATAAAATATGGGGGGGGTTACTTCATATCTATGCATATGAAGTAACAAGTTATTTGTCCAAAGGCCAGAGTAGGGCTTATGCTCTACTGACCTGAATGAAAACTAGGATTCTTCTTTTTACTCAGTGCTCCAGCATTTCACAGACACCAAAGGCAGTGAAGTCAGAAGTATTTGATTTAGAGTCTTAACTCAGCCTCTGTGGTTTGCAGATGGGACTTCCAAACCAACTGAACGTGAATGGATGCACTACAAGGACAGGAAAGGCCCCTCCACGCCATCCATCAGAGCCTCCCAGCAGCTCTGCTCCATTTCCTGCCCACCAGACCCAGAGAGTAAAGGCTAGCTACATTTCTCTTTCCCTTCCTCTCTCTCTCTCTCTCTCACTCTCACTCTCATGCTTTCTGCCTGCTCTGCATTCTTGTTTCAAGACAAGCTCAGGGGCCAGCCTCTCCATTACAAAACTCACAACCATCCCTTGCACAGAAGAACCATGAGGTGTTAAGACCTAATCCAGTCAGCTTTACACACAGTTGCCAGACCCTTCCTCTCTCCCTCACCATCTTCAGAAGGAAACAGCCCCACTATACCTCCTCACTTCTCTTTACCAAGACCTACTTGGGCTTATGCATCCTTAAACATTTGTTTCCTAAGTTGGATTTCCCAGCACTGGCATTATTTACACAGAAACAGCACAGAATGATTTGGAATTTGGGCTGTGGAGAACTAATTTAAGGCAATGGTTTTGCACCTGTCTTCCACAGAGACCTAAGTTATCAGAGGCAGAGGGAAGCCCCACAGATGGGCTTCAGAACCCCCTCACATTTCTCACTTTTACATTTAGGAATTCTATGTAGGATTTTTCTTTATTAGGAATACTCTTTCACTCAAAAATAAAAATAAAAATAAGAAAGAAAGGCAACATTTCCACAGGGAATCATTCTTTTCCTCACACGTTGCCCTATGACCATGAAACATGTACACAGAATGATGCTTGCCTTCTTTATGCTGTCATGAACGAAAAAGAGCTAAGAAAAACCTTTGTGTTGGGTAGTAAAAAGCCACAAACAGGCAGAATGTTTACTGCTTCCAACTCCCTAGTGCTTAAAATGACACAACACCAGAGAACTTGGGATCATCTGTCCAGCCCTTCATAATTCAGATGTGAAAATGAAAACGCACAGAGGTTAATGGTCTGCTTTATTAACTTAGAAGCGGAGTCAATACCACAACTCTTTCATACATAGTAGAAATTCAGTGTTGAAATGATAAATGTTTACATAATTAATTTGTTAATATATACCCAAATCACTCCAGAAAAGAGTTCAGGTGATTTTCTAAGAGACATAAAACAAAAACAAAAAAGAAGAAGAAAGAAAGGAAAAAGAAAAGAAAGATAGGATGGAATTTCATAGAAGTGAAAAAAGAATGAGTGGATATGACTACAGTTTTCCTTGTCTTGAACCCAACTCCAGAAATTTGTTCTTTGCTGCCTCAAGTACTTGAGACTGAAAATTTACATTCACTGCACTTTCCTCGGCTGTTCTAAATTTCGAGTGATGAACAATTTTCTACTTAGAACTTTAAATTGCTTGTGAGAAGCCAGTGAGGACTTGCAGTGAGGAGGTTTCTTGTGGGTAATATATTTGGGTGGATGCCGCCTTGGTTGCATGAAAATTTGTTTGTTCTTCTCTCAAGACCAGATCCTTCGTACTTGCGCTTGCTGGAAGAAAACAGAATAGACTCGGCTCGAAGAGCAGCCCAGGCAGAGGGTGTGGGGGCGACCCTAGGTCGGCATGTGTTGTGTGCAGATGCCTCACGGAGGCTGCGGCCTCGCTTCTCTGAGGTGGGCCTCCACTCCAGGACCCTGGCCTGTCCAGAGCCCGGGAGACAGGCAGAATCTTGGGCCCCACCCCCACCGGATCAGAACCTACTTTTCCGCAAACTCTCCAGGGGATCTGAATGCACATTAAAGTTGGAGAAATAGTAGTCCACAGCTCCCTTACCGCATCAGATACAGACGCTCAGGATGCAGCCATAGAATGAGGAAATAGAGACCGACCTGTAGTGTCGGCATGGGGCACATTGATGAGAGGCTTTTGTTTTTTGGGGTGGAGGGGGCGGCGAGGGAAGATTTTGCTTTGACGTTGGTTCGTTTGTCAAGTTTTCTGCTGTCCTTGTTACTCTTCAGGTAAAATATCAAATGAAAGTGAAATGGGGAAAAGGTGCTTTTTGAGCCAATTTGATTAGTCATACTTTGGCACACATTGACAAAGATATTCACCCCCAGGGGGCATAATTGTTCTTGAGAAGTGACTTTGTGGTAGAGAAAACTTTTGTTTCCAGAGGCGCAGGAGACACAGCACGGAGTGGAATAGAAATATGGCGATTATCCAGTTCATTTACTTGCTGTACACAGCCAGACAAACCAATCCAGGTAACGCAGGCTATAAAAAACATTCCGAGGTGCCTGAATTACCCAGGTTCACGGCTAACGTTGTTGCGATGAACTGGATCACAGCCAGACGTGCACATCTTCTGTGCACATCTTCTGTGCTTTTAAACCTCGTGCAAGGGAAACCTGCACCAGCAGACTTGAGGAGGGGAGGGGGCGGTGTAAGTAACCCCTGGACCCAGACAGCGTCTGATGAGGGGTGACATTCGTCTTTGGCAGAGCTTGGACTGCTCTGTCTGCAAAGCACTTATCACATGGAAGGCCATGGCGGCCTGCCAAAATACAGACACGGGGACCAACCAAAGGATAATTGCTGTAAATTCCATACAGAGAGCGAAGACAGAGATGTCAGCAAAAACATGTCGCTCGGCTGGGGAGCAGCACACACAGGATGGCAGGGTAGAGTCCGACAAGAAAGGGAAGGTTTTCTGAAAAGGCCAAATTTGTTCCAACTAGGTACGGTAGGCCAGCTGGAAGACATGTCAGTCAAGGACTCGAGTCTCTGCTCAGAGGTATTTCTGTTACTTGTACATGACAGCTTCTCAAAACTAAATATAAGGGAAAATTATAGATAGATTTCCTCCAGGCATCGGGTATGTTCTGATTGCAATTTAGGAGAGAAGAGAAACTAACCAGGATTTTCTCAAGCCTAGGTGCCAATCCCTTTGCAGGTGTTCTGCATAGATCTTTAAAAGCTGGCTTTAAGGGGAAGGGTTTGACCTAGGTATCAACCACCTCTAAAGGGTTCTTGTTTGGACTTTAAGGATCCCTCAAGTTCCTAAAATGTAGGTAATTTTTTTGCATGTATTTTTTTTCTGGGAGAGAGATCATAACTCTCAGTGAACGCTCAAATGGACCATGACCTCCAAAACATCAAAAAATTACCGTTATCTGAATGAACGACAAAGGATGAAGGAACTAGTAACTGTTGAGTATTGACCCTATACTCACTAACATCATTTGATCCTCCTAGAAACCCAAAGGTAAGTCATAGTATCCCATTTTACAGTGAAGGGAAAGTAAGGCTAAAGGAGAAGCATTACCAGGTAAACACACCTAGTAACTATAAGACCTAGCATGTAAATTTAAACTTACCTAGTCCAAAATCCAAACTTTTTCTATGATACTGTGCTTCCTGGGTCTTGGTGGGGGCTGGGGGAATTGGGGAAGGGCCTAAAGAATTAGTGAAGGAAGATCAATGTGACATCATGACTGGTTCTCAAAGAATGAGTCACCTCTGGGCATCTGGAGGTTGAAGGAAGAGCATCCAGATGGAAAGAACAAGGTGAAAAGCAGACCAGTGAGGAAGAACGCTAATGGAGATCATCTTCCCTCCTGCTGGCTCAAGAGCTTCCTAAAGGCTGGAGAGCCAAGTAACATTCTCAAGACGAAACACACCCCAGGGTTAAACTTCTAGCCCCTTTAGTTTCGAATTTCCTGTCACCTAAACCCCAGGGCAACCAGAGGATACCACTCCTATCACAGAGACCCTGACATAAAGCCCAGGGGCCACTTAATGCCCAGTATCAATTCAAACAAGTGCATTTTTATTATTTCTAATGTGACTCCAGCCAGGAAAGCAGGTTTACTGCAGGTCAGGAAGAAGCCAAGAGCTTACCCAGGGCCACTGGAGCCCAAACAGCAACGTGCAGCCTGTCTGGGAATGAAAGATCATCCATTAAGTGTGAGGATTTAATGCATCTCCAGTCCCCCAAGATGCTCTTCTCTCAATATAAATAATATCCAGAGACTAAAATATTCCACGTGCACCACAACACATTTAATCGGGCTTTTAGACACGCATCAACTCTACGGTGGGATCCTGCTGCCTTCTGAGATGGAAAAGCCACTCAGCAAGGGGAATAGTAGCACAGAATCCCATGTAATTGAATTGTGGTTTTAAATCCTATGATTAACAGATGGCAAAGTCCTGCTGCAGTGCACGAGCTGCCCCTCCCCGCCCCCCCCACAGGGGGCACTCCCCCTCTGACCGTCAGCGGCAGCCAGCTTGCTTTAGCTCCCATGTTATTTTTAGCAGTTAACTCTTTTTTTTCTCTTTTTTGGCCTTGTTTCCATAATTTTGTTTTATTAAATTTTTATTTAAGTATCACTGACATATCACATCTTATTAGTTTCAAGCGTCCAACACAGCAATTCAACATTACAAAACGCCCACCAGAAGCGTAGTTACCATGTGTCACCACACAAAGGAATAACAATGTTATGGACTATATATGCCCTATGCTGTACTTTTTACCCCTGCGACTTCTTTATGTTAGAACTGGAAGTTTGTGCCTCTTAATCCCTTCATCTATTTCAGCCATCCCTCCATTCTCCTCACCTCTGGTGACCCCTAGTTTGTTCTCTATGTTTCTCTGGTTGTTGCTGTTTATTTGTTTGTCATTTGTTTTGTTTTTTAGATTCCACATATAAGTGAAATCATACGGTATTTGTCTTTCTCTGACTTATTTCACGCAGCATAGTACCCTCTAGGACCATCCACGTTGTCACACATGGCAAGGTTTCCTTCTTTTTTATGACTGAGTAATGTTCCTTCGTGTGTGCGTGCCACCGAGTCTTCCTCCATTCACCCATGGATGGACATTTAGGTTGCCTCTGTCTCGTCACTACTGTAAATAATGCTGCTGTAAGCATAAGGGTACATATGTCTTTTCTATGAGTGTTTTCATTTTCCTATAGTAAATACCCAGAAGTGGAATTACGGATCATATGGTACTTCTATTTTTGTTTTTTTGAGGAACGACAGTACTGCATTCTTTAGAGACATGGCGTCACGTCTCTGGTTAGGTCTTTAATCCATTTTGAGTTTACTTTTGTGTGTGGTATAAGAAAGTGGTCCAGAGGCACCTGGTTGGCTCAGTCAGTTAAAAATCTGCCTTCGGCTCAGGTCATGATCCCAGGGTCGTGGGATGGAGCCCTGCATCCAGCTCCCTGCTTGGCAGGAAGCCTGTTGCTTCCTCACTCTCTCTCTGCCACTCCCTTTGCTGTGTTCTCTCCTTCTGTCAAATAATAAATTAAATCTTAAAAAAAAAAAAAAACTTAAAAAAAAGAAAGTCCAGTTTCATTTTGTTGCACGTGGCTGTCCATCTTTCCCAAAACCATTCGTTGAAGAGATGGTCTTTTTCCCGTTGGATAGTTTGCCTCCTCTGTCTAGTTTAATTGACCATTTATGTGTGGGTGGACTTCCGGGCTCTCTATCCTGCTCTACTGATCTATGTGTCTATTTTTGTGCCCATAGCATACTGTCTGATTACTACAGCTTTGTAGTGTATCTTGGGATCTGGGATTGTGATGCCACCAGCTTCTTTCTTCTGTCTCAAGACTGCTTTGGCTATTTGCAGTCTTCCATAGGTCCATACAAATTTTAGGATTATTTGACATACAATTTTTTTGTAGTAATCTCATAATTATTTGTATTTCTGTGCCATCACTTGTAGCTTCTCCTCTTTCATTTCTAATTTTATTTATTTGAATCTTCCTTCTTCCTGATGAGACTGGTTAAATGTTTATCAGTTTTGTTTATCTTTTCAAAGAACTAGCTCTTATTCTCATTGTTCTTTTTTTTTGTCTTTATTTCATTTATTTCTGCCTCATAATTATTATTTCCTTCCTTCTACTAATTTTGGGTCTTTTTTGTTCTTTTTCTGGTTCCTTTAGGTATAAGTTTGGACTGTTTACTCATGGTTTTTCTTCTTTTTTGAAATAGGCCCCTATTACCATGAATTTCCCTCCTAGAACCACTTTTTCTTTGTCCCAAAGATTTTGAAACATAGTGTTTCCATTTCCACTTATCTCCAGATATTTTTTTATTTCCTCTTTGATTTTTTTTCATTGACCAGTTGTTTTTCCAGTAACATGTTAGCTAGCCTCCACATGTTTGTGTTCCTTCCAGCTTTTTTCTTGTAACTGATTTCTAGTTTCATGCCACTGTATTCAGAAAAGATACTTGAGGGACTCCTGGCTATTCAGTCAATCGGTGGAGCATGCAACTCTTGATCTCAGGGTCCTGAGTTCGAGCCCCACAGTGGGTGTAGAGATTACTTAAAAACAAAATGTTTAAAAAAGAAAAGATGCTTGGTGTAATTTCAGTCTTCTTAAATTTATTGAGACTTGTTTTGTGGCCTATCACATGATCTCTCCTGGAGCACAAGCACTTACTTCTTCTTTATAAAAGAGCCATTTCACGAGCATTATTATTGTTCAAGTAATAAACTCCAACCAAATTTTCTCGGTGGCTTATAAATGAATGTAAGTGTATAACAGCCCAAACCTCCTCAGGTTCCCTGGATGGGAACTCTTCGAATTTTATTTGCTATAAATAGAAGGCAAAAAAGTAAAAAGACAAAGATACACTCTATTCATCTTATTTCAGTAGATCATAAGTTCCTTGAGGGAAGAAACAGGTTATTTGGGTTATTGATTTAACATTTATTGAGTCTTAACTATCCTCATGTACCATAGAAATAAATCTATCAATATACTTTATTATGAGAAAAACACATTGCTCTCTTTAAACAGGACCAAGCAACATTTCCTTGGATGCTTTCTTTCCTCTACACTAATTAACAACTTGAAAGATCAGCTCCTGTTCTAAGAAATATTCGTAGAAAATACTGCATTCCATTCCATAAAACTGGAATATAAGATTCTCCCTTTCTGCAATGACTAGGTAGGTGATAGGAAACGGAGGACTTGGTGGGGAAGGGGGCAGGAGAAAGCAGAATCCCTGACAACATTTCACTTTCGATGCACACAACCTCAAAAATCCTGTATAATTAGGAGGTTTCGTACTTAGTATTTCTCAAACCATGGTTTCTATTGAAATGGATACGCTGCATAATGAAACTTAAACATAAAAATCTTAAACCCACCCCAAAAAAAGCAGACAAATTTCTAACTGAGTTACTCTCAAAGACCAGGAAATATGTGCCTATAAATGCATTGTTAATGCCCACCAGCATATCACTTAAAAGTATTAACCTTACATAGGGGGAAAAGGACACGGGGGAAAGTGTGGTTGCAGTTTTAGCCACGTCCACAAACACCAAGACCATCTACAAGAACAGCACAATCCAGAGCTCCGGGATAATTGTGAGCCCAACTTTGGCAGCTTGTTATCAATTCAGCGTGGGTGTCATTTTGTAAACACATCTAATTTGGTTTAAAATTTTAATCCATAAAGTCATTACTAAAGGGCTCCAGGCTGCTGCAGTGATGAACCAACTGCTTCTCAAGCAGACAGGAAGGCACCAGAGCCAGGCAGGGTTTTCTGTCCTCAGGACCCTCCTTTGTCTTCCTTATTCTGCTCTTGTCTCTGATTTCCTTCTCAGCAATGTGCCGACTTTCCCATGCATATTCTCCCACTCGCACCAAAAATTTTCTGTTGCTCCAACTTGTCTCTGTCTGTATATCTATACCTGTCTCTCTCTGGGTCTCACTCTGTCTCTGACTCTCTGTCTCTCTCTCTGTCTGTCTCTCTCCCTCTCTCTCTCTCACACATACATATAGAATTTCTTTGCCTCTTCCTGACCCAGTATTCCAATCGCCACCTCCTCTACGCTCCCAGTTTAATCTGCTTCTCGACTTCTCCAACAGAAATGTGGCTCTTTAACAAAAAGATCATGCTAGTGAGTTTGGGGGAAAGAAATTTTCTTAAAGAGCTGATGGCAGGGAACATAGCTGACTGACAGATGGACTGACCAACTGACTGGGAGGATGGCTTCTTGTCAGTTGCCCTCCTTGGAGTATCGGTTCTCATAGATAATTAACCATAAGATGAGCGGGCGTTTTCAACAGAGAGGCCAAAATGTGAATCTTTTTAAAACATGGAATCTTTTTCAAAACTAAAATTTGGTATCTAACAAACTATGTATCAGACCTGGTTCCAAGCGACTTATGAATTTTAGCCTCCTATTTACTCTTCATAACAACCCTTTAAGATAGTATTGTTCCTCTCCCCCATTTCCCAGGAGACGGAAGCACAGAGAGGTCAAGAAACTTGCCCAAAGTCACACAACTGGAAAGCGACTGTCAGGATTTCCACCCAGATGGTTTGTCTCCAGAGCCCATGCATTTAACCGCTGCACTCTGCGGCTTCTTGTTTGATGATTGCATCTCTGTCTAATAGAGAGGAAAATTTGCATTCATTTTTATGCATTCTATCTACTATTAAAGCCAAGTTTCTCTCTCAGAGAGAACAGATGACTGATTTACCCTATTGGGTAATTATTACCCTATTTACCTTATTGGGTAAATATTTATCCTATTGTATAAATCAGTTAATGCTCAAAACACATGTGTATGGCCCCCACTATTAACAACACGCATGTTGACTAGCGATGTTCTAGACCAACTTCTCACTTTCCCTCATCCTATTCTTTCTGCCAGTCCAGATACATAACACATGCAATTCCCTTTCCAAAAAGCAGCTTCTTAACCCATGTCGGGGACTTCCCCATTCTGCTCAGTGAGGTTTAAGAGGGTGGCCCAGAATAGCCAAGTGGGTATGGCCCCAGATCACCCAACACTTTGCTGCTCTGTGATCATCTACTTAACTTATAGTGGGCAACACTATAGTGGGCATTATAGTGGGCAAAACAAACCCTAGACCATTTGGGAAAGCCAGGAAAGAGGTCCCATTCTTCTTTAGCTTTTTTTTTTTTTTAAGATTTTCCCTATTTATTTGACAGAGAGAGAGAGAAAGAGATTGAGAGAGGGAATTCAAGCAGGGGGTGTGAGAGAGGGAGCCTGATGTGGGCCTCAATCCCAGGACCGGGATCATGACCTGAGACAAAGGCAGACACTTAACAACTGAGCCACCCAGGTGCCCCAAGAGGTCCCATTCTTTTCTGTATTAATAATAATAATATTTCTGTTCTGGGAGACTGACAATTTTTGTTACATTTCTTCCAAAGCATGTGCTGCTTGAGGATTATAAAACCCAAAGGCCCCAGGATTTCTCCTCTTTCAAAAATGGATGGTTCTGCTTTTCATTTAAGGTGCAGTTTAGAAAGAAGCAGCCTGTGAAACCAATTAACTAATTGGAAATCACTTAATGACTGTGGCAGCATTTTGGATTTCTGGCGTTGGTTCACAGCAGTCCAGAGAAATTGCTTTTCAATATTATGATAAGGTAAGCTGTGGAGGCCTCCCAGGAGACAGCCGAGGCTGCTGAGAGAGACAATGAGCTCTAATATGCCCCCCAAAATACCAGAGGCATTATAACAGGGAATTCTGTGATTGTAAAGTAAGCACAACATAAAAATCCAAAGATCTGTGGAGCCCTGCCAAAAAATCAATGTGCAGCTATCATTTCTTGCTATGATTTTTGAGAGCTGACAATCTTCGCGTGGACATTATGCTGTTGAAATTGCTCTCACAGAGAGAACCAGGCATGTGCAGAAACAGAGGTGACATAGGGAGGAGAAAAAAAAAAAATAAGAGAGTAAAGGTTCACCACAGAACAATGGCCCAATTAATTGTTTTAGTATGAACAGAGTCACGTCCACATTAGTAAAGTAATCTAGTTAATCCCTCAAGAGTTAACATAGCCAGGGAAAATAAATTACTCCAAACATAATATTTTACCCATTCACCATTTGCTTGTTTCAAGGTAGTGAATGTTCTTAGCACATTTCTAAGTAACATCATTCATTAGAACTAAAATCATCACTGTGGAAAACAATATCCTCAACCTCTAATCGTCTCTCTAATTCCTTTTGGCTCGCCTTTAGAAAGAGGTATAGGGATAGGCACAGATGTGTGCAACTTAAAACTGCTTACTTTTCTGGGCCTCAGAATTATTTTGTGAGCATGCGTGGCAATTCTCCTCGCCTCTCTTTGCCTTCACTTACTCAGCTGTGAAATGGACTGATGCTCATTAGGAGAAATAGGTTGATTCAAATGATGGTGGGGTTTTGCAAACCTAGCGCGGCAAGTTCCTCCGGCAGTCACAAACTTCCCTTTTTTTCCTTCCGTGTCGACACGGTAAGTTTGGGGAACAAAGACGCTCTCCTGGGGATATCTGCTGTTGTTTCCCACTATGAAGGAAATTCTCTACACGTGCTTGTCACTCCACCGCCTGTATGTGGGCTTTCCCCAACCCCCGGCTTTATTAATTCAATAGCGTAGATGCCTCCAGCAGGTGCTGCCTTAGATGCTTGCTTTGTACCCAGCTATTAGCTAAAGAAGGTATTCCCTTCGGAGGCAGCAGCATCAATAAAGACGAGGGCCATTCACAGGTTGCTAAGCCAAGTCTCAGCCCATTGGACTTCAGGACTGTGGTAGCCCTTTCCCATCACCTGCCTCAGGTATGGGTGCTCATTGACAGCTGGATGCATGGGGGTGCCTGGGTGGCTCAGTCATTAAGCATCTGCCTTTGGCTCAGGTCATGATCCCAGGGTTCTGGGATCAAGCCCCACATCCAGCTCCCCGCTAAGCTTGGAATCTGCTGCTCTTTCTGCCTGCCTCTCCCCCTGCTTATGTGTTCTCTCTCTTGCTCTTGTGCTCACTCTCTCTCTCTCTCTCTGGCAAATAAATAAATAAATCTTAAAAAAAAAAAAAAGGGCAGGATGCGCTTTGTAGAACCTCGTCCCTGGAAGTCCTGCACAGGGGAAACACCACTTTAAAACTACTACCAGTTGATGTTGATTCTTCCTTTAAAACAATGTTTCATCCTGAGTGAGGGGAAAAACATGTTTAACTTGTTACCTTTCTTGAGATTTAATTTCTAATCTGTATTTTAGAAAATGACATCCAACTAATATCAAGATTATATCAAGATAACAGGGCTGATAAACTAATTTTAATTGCAAATTAAGAGCATCAGTGAGTAAATCAGAACACCACGTTTAATCTATGCGAGGGCAGCAGCCTTATCAAGAACTTCCTGTGTGGAAGTTGAATTACCTTAGGAAATAAGAGGGAAACATTTTCATCTTCTTAAAGAAAAACCTGTGAAATATCAAGGAGGAAAGTCTTGCAAACGAAACTTCGGATTGGCTCAGGACATTTTCCAGAATGACGCACCTGATGGGACATGGGATTCAAAGGATAGTGTTCCGAAGTTTACCTGTCCCACTTTCAACACGTTGCACACTGACCCAGAGACGAGGCAATACCTACGAAGATGGGCTGATTGCCAACTGGTACAGCCTCATCAGCAAAGCTCGGCACTTTGGAGCTAAATGTCCCTGCCCAACAAACGGTGAGCAATTAAGTCCATTCCATGAAGACAAGACCAAGGCCAAAGTCTTAACAACATTTCTCCTCTCCCTGAGTCCTTGACTTAGTGAGTGTTACTACAAAAAGAAAATTTACTTTTATCTAGGTTGTTACTTTTTCCCTCTGCTGTTTTCTGTGGCTTTGCCTATAAGCTCACAATTTGTAGTTAAATTGGACAATTACTGAGCGAGAAGTGAATAATTAATGAATAGTCACCGTATATGTTTGGGAACCTGTGACCCAATCATTGAACAGATAGCTGAACCACTAAAATAAATGACTTGTTCCACTCATTACCAGATCAGCATTTGTTTAGAGGTTCCTAGGTGCCCTATCACAATTCTAATCAGTTCTATTTAAATTACATTTTTTGCACTGCATTGTTATAAATGCTAATTTATGCCTAGAATGGAACAGCTTTATTTCTTACCTCCTGAAGAAACGGATGAATAAAAACATACTTCTACAGGGCATAAAAGATTATCAAGGGTTCAATGACTATTGGATTTTGCACTTGCCAAAACACATCCCAAAACTCAGCACTGAAGCTATAGGAGACAACAGGGACATTCACATCCACCCACGACAAAGCTGTCCCTGTGAGGAGGCAGAGGACTGTCACAGCAACTTTCAGCAACCACAACCCAAGACTTCCTGCTGTTGGAGACAGGAGCAGCTTTGGGGGAGGGGGGGAGGAAGGGAAGGAAGAGGAAATTCTTCATGCTAGAGAAGAATGACCCAAAGGATCTTAAAGACAAATGTTTATTTCATAACCTCTAGAAGAACCTTTCTGCTCTAAGAGAAACTTCTCCAAGCCTGGAACCACATCTACTTTTGCCAGTGATACACATCTCCACCACCTCATAGGAGGTGACTAAGTTACCCTATAAAATGGTAACTGTACCTCTTTTTTCCCAATTAGTTTGGTCTCCAGCCTTAGTCCTAAAATGCCCCTTAAGCAATGAGAGCTCTTCCACCCAAGAGAAGACAGAAGCACGGTTTTGCTCTCTCTGATGTATGACGTCAGGCCACTTGCAGCCTAGCAGTGGCCTAGCCAGACCCCGAGTCATCAGCGATCTAGAAGACCTCAGAAGAGAAAGAAGATTGAGAGTGATGTTCTAGAAATAGCTAGAAATGTCCTATAGAGACCACAAAAGTCCCACTTGTAAAGTTACTTCCTACAAAATGCTGTTCCCCACACATCCCAAGCCTAGTGTCTCTGAGGAAGTCAGTGAGCCTGCCATTAGCCTGCCCGAAGTGGGAGGCATTGAATTCAGAATTCATTGCTAGAGGTTTTTTGTAAGCTGAGGAATTACTTTGAGAGAATTGAATTTCCAAGTGTAAGTCAGCAGCTGCTGGGGAGGCTGAGGCCACCTCAATCATTCTGCACCACCGAGTCTCTTGTGGAGAGGGGGCAAGTCAAGGCCGGATCAGCCTGGCTTAGGGCTGCATGGCCAGGGGGATGGAAAACACAGGTTCATACAAGCATTTAACCTCTCTTAAGCAGTGCAATGTGGCTGGGGCTTAAAACAAGGCTGGAACATTTTCTCACTTATTATCACCTTGATAACCTGTTCTTGTAGCTAAGGAAAGAGTATGGAGAAGAAGGGGAGGGGCTGCAGGGGGAACACTGGGAGAGGAGAGGCAGGTCAGAGCACCGAATAAGAGCAGAGCAAGCCACTGTTTTCTTGTTTTGTGAGTGCAGTTAGGAAAAGGTGAAGGTAGTTCGTTCTCTAAATATTTCTCCTTTTAAATGTAAACAGTATCTTGTCCAGAAGTATGGCTAATCCCTTAATGGGAAAGGGAAAAAAAGAATACCTTTCATTCATTTTCTTTGAAACCTATTCATTCGTTTGAAATACCTCAGTAATGGCAGAAACTGTCCCACTTTTGACACGACCTAGGGGTGGGGAGGGGTGGAGAGCAAGGAAGTAAGGCAGAGTCAGGAAAAGAGCTGTGCTTGGTCATCGGTCCATCATCATGGGGAGAAGAGGGCCACCTGGGACTGAAAGTGGCTCCACAGGCTTTTGCGGCAGGAGTGATCCTCAGGGAGAAAGCCCCTCCCTATGTCTTCCCAGAGCCTAGCTAAGCCCATGTCTCCCTGCTCCAGGGCTGAAACCAATCCTGAAGGAGTCTTTTTAGAGACACTAAACTGTCCAGTGATGCTTCTTAATCTTGTTTCAATTGATCTTAATATTCATTAAAATGACTCATCCTCCTTTAAAGTTTCTTGAGTGAAACCCAAATCAAAGCCAAATGATGGGAGCATATTTATGTAAAAACCTCACTGCCCTTCCTACTACCAGATGATTCTGTGAGACACCGGCCACCACTTCCCCCCACCCCCGGCCTGAGAAGCTATAGTACGAGATAACGGTTCCTGCCAAATCCTGACCACTTACACTGGAGTTCTAGAATTTCAATTTTCTAATCTGAAAAAGAAAATTAAATCAGGGGGGAATAGGTATTGTCTACCTTATTTGTTACCAGATTTTCACATCTTGGGATGCTTAATCATCATAGTGATTATCTTACTATTTTATCTTATTGCAGGAGTTCAACATTAACTGAATGACCCCAATTTTTCTGACTCAATCCAGGATCGGTGATATGGGAGGGTCACTGAATCATAGTTACCACTGACTCCAGGCCAGTCATTTAGCTTTTCGTTTCAGAAGGTGATGTTCTCAGTGAAAACTTTGCCCATATTACAAATATAAGATAAGAGGTCAAATGAAAAGACACATTCCATCTGTGAAGTGATTCACATTTTTAATAAATCAGTCTAGACTCCATCCATATCACTCATAAAAATATCGAACAAAACCGAAGGTAGTCATGTGACATTACACTAGCAATCTCATTCCAGATTAAAATCAGTAATTAATCAATATCACATATATCTTATTGTTCCACCTCCTTAGCAATTACTTAAAGACTAAATAGAAGGACATGTTGTTAAACTTGAAGATGATACAAAGCTAGAAGATATGGTTAATATTTTGGGTTCCACATGACTCAAAAGCCCTTGCCAGGCTGGACATTTTCTGCAAAAATGTAATACAAGATATCACAGGAATAAATGTAGACTTGCACTCAAGTTTAAAAAGCCATTATAGCTACATTACATTTTACCAACAATCATGTGAAGAATCAGTGAGGCTCCTACTTTGCTTATAAAATCAGTATAAGCCATTGTGCTATGACTGCCCAAAATGCTAATTCAATTTTATTTTTTTAAGGATTATTTGTTTATTTTAGAGAGAAAGAGAGAGAGTGGAAGGAAAGGCAGAGGGAAAGAACCTTCAAGAAGACTCCCTGCTGAGCATGGAGCCCAGGGAGGGGACTGATCCTGCAACCCATGAGACCATGACCAGAGCCAAAACCAAGAGTCCAACGCTCAACTGACTGAGCCACCCAGGTGCTCACTGTTCATTCAATTTTATATGTCATGAATAGGCATCTAGTCCAAAACAGTAGTTCTATTGTATAAGGGTCAGACATCATATCACTAGTCTAGAAAAGTTAATATAATCTTTTTCACCAACTATGTGAATTTGAGTAAGTTGTGTGATTTGAGCCCCAGTGTTCTCATCTGAAAATGGAAATAATAATAGCTGACAAACATATTCCCATAAAACTTTTATAAAATCAAATGAAACCGTGTCCATAAAATGTTTTAAAAACTATAAAGTGCCACTGCACTGGACATCTGCTGTTCGTTACCCAACAACCTGCCACTTCTTTCTGATAAATACAGTACAGCTCTCCTCTCCTTTGAGGAACCTCCCCTCTACCATCCTAGCCATGTTGTGAGCCCCAACTGGCTGAGGCCACAGAAATTTGTTTAGCAATGGACACATAATCCAATCAGGGCCAAGGGGACAGGAGAAACTATGCTACGGCTTTTAAAAAAATAAAGAAGTCTCGCTCCTTTTCTGTATTTGGTAGCATAAGGTGAGTCTTGGGTTAGCATCCTACTACCCGGGAAAGAGTCTGCCTTAAAATGAGCTGAAACACAGAAGGCGGCAGAAATGAAAGAAAGAAACTAATGACCTCATTTGATATTCTGGATTAGACCTTGCTCCGGGCTCCCGGAGGAAGCCCAGATTCCCCTGACTGTGCTGTATTCCAAGCCAATATTTTCCCTTTTTCTTTTTTTAAAGATTTTATTTATTCATTTATTTGTCAGAGAGAGAGAGAAAGAGAACACAAGCAGGGCAGCTGCAGGCAGAAGTAGAGGAAGAAGCAGGCTCCCTGCAGAACAAGGAGCCTGATGTGGGACTTGATCCCAGGACCCTGGGATCATGACCTGAGCTGAAGGCAGATGCTTAACCGACTGAGCCACTCAGGCATCCCCAATATTTTCCCTTTTTTTAGTCAATTTGAGCAAGGTATTTCTGGTACTTGCAACACGAAGTGTCCTATGATTATACATTTGTTTTAATGTCTTGGAAAATCCAGTTGTTCAATGGTATGGAAAAAATAAATGGGAGAGTTTTCAAATGGATGTATGTATATATATTTCTTCAACAGAAATCAAATCTATATTTAGAATATGTTAGAGTGCTGTAATTGTTAGATTGTGTTAGATTGTTAGATTGCTAGGTTAGATTGTGTTTCTCAAAACAAACAAAATTTCACTACTGACTATGCCTTAGATTCTAAAACTCATATAAAGAATTACATAAAAATTTTGTTCTAAAGATAATTTTTTAGCATTCTGCCTCTGGAAAAGCCATGTTTCCAGCCTTCCTCATCTTGTCTTCTTTGTCTTCCTGCTGAGCTAATAGCCAGATCTCCAACTAAAACAGCAGTACCCATCTCTGATTAATGGGACCTTTCTCCCCACCTTTTTTAATGTCTTCCTCCCATTGTGATTTCAATCAGAACATTGCTGGGGATCCCTCCTGGTGCCTCTCCAGGACCACTTCTATTGCCATTTTTTATACACTCCTCCTCAAGAAGGGAAAAGCCAAAGAAATGTCTCTATATTCCGAGGCTGAAATCAGTGTGGAATGTGAAGAAACTACAGCACTTTCTTGCCAAAGACGGTCTATATAGTATTCAACTAGTCCAGGGGTCAGCAATGGGCAAAACCCAGTCCACCTGATTTTGATTTCCAAGTGTTGGTAAATAAAATTTCATTTGAACACAACATGCTCACTTGTTACACATTGTCTACAGCTGTTTTCATGCTACAATAGCAGAGTTGAGTAGTTGGGAAAGAAATAGGATGGCCCAAAAACCTGAAATATTTACTATCTGGCCCTCTATTTAAAAAGTTTGCAGACTTCTGAACTAGGCCAATCATTTAGTTTTTTAAAAGAAGCTTAGGCCCAGGAAGACCAAGTGATAGATAAGAGGCCTAACCCAAATTTATTCTACAGGATATTTTCATGTTCTATTCTTACCCACATACTAGATTAGAGGTCCTGAAAGCAGATATTGGACCTTATATTTCTGTGGTATCCAAAACAATGGAGGCTGAATATTGAAATCACCATTAAAACAACTTAAATAAATGCACAGGGATTGAGGAAATTAAGAGAGTCCTTCAGCGACCTCTCTTCTATGTAAACCATTTCCTCTCCTGCCTCTACAGCCTCCAAATATTCGCAGCCATAAACCAGTCCTTCTCACACTGGTCATCAAGCCACTATCTATGACATCATCTGTAAAATTCCATAATAGTATCAAGCCCCCAGAGTTGTGAGGATCAAATGAGATAAAGTATAGGAGGAGTGTAGTGCAGTGCCTGGTTCATGCTAAACATTCAAAGAGTAGTAGATGATGATGATGATGATGATGATGATGATGATTTACCATTATCATAAAAATGGAGGCATCCTGAAATGTAACTGGATATTGGCAGGACATATAATTATTGACCTGGTATTTCTCTTAGATTCTTCCACAAGCAAAATATTAGGAAAATTACAAGAAGGTGGGGATCCAGCACTCAATCTCCACAAACCAATTCATATTCAGTCTAATTCATATTCAATTGCCATCATCCAAGGAAGTCAGTGCACAAGTGAAGGCACCATTTTCCCAGATCCCAACAGTTCTTATGGCACTGTAAGAGGAGAAAAAGATTATTTCCTTGGGGCCAAGGTATTACATATACCAACACATAATAAACTAAGGGCTCTCTGCTCCTCCCAGTTCAACAAACAGCCACGTCTTCTGGTGCAGTGCCAGCGGTGTCACCGAGACCTGATGGTGAAGGTCAGCATAAACAGATTCAGCCATATTGGCAGACTGTGCTACTTTTAACTCTAGCGAAGTGGATATTGTTGCTATCAACGACTCCTTCATTGACCTCAGCTATATGGTCTACATGTTCCAGTATGATTCCATCCACACAAATTTCATGGCACAGTCAAAGCTGAGAACAGGAAACTTTTCGTCAATGGAAAGCCCATTTCCATCTTCTAGGAGTGAGATCCCACCAACATCAAATGGGGTGATGCTGGTACTGAGTATGTTATGGAGTCCACTGGGTCTTCACCACCATGGAGAAGGCTGAGACTCGCTTGAAGGGTGGGGCCCTTTTGCTGATGCTTCCATGTTTGTGATGGGTGTGAACCATGAGAAGCATGACAACACCCTTAAGATTGTCAGCAATGCCTCCTGCTCCACCAGTTGTTTGGTCCCTCTGGCCAAGGTCATCCATGACAACTTTGGCATCATGGAGGGACTCATGATTACAGTTTATGCCATCACTACCACCCAGAAAACTGTGGATGGCCCCTCTGAGAAGCTGTGGAGTGATGGCCCAGGGGCTGCCCCAATAGCATCTCTGCTTCAACTGGTGCTGCCAAGGCTATAGGATAGGTCATCCCTGAGCTAAATGGGAAGCCCACTGGCATGGCCTTCCATGTCCCCACCCCCCCAACATGACACTCATGATCTGACCTCCTCCCTGGAGAAAGCTGCCAAATATGATGACATCAAGATGGTGGTGAAGCAGACTTCAGAGGGACACCATGAGGACATCCTGGGCCACACTGAGGACCAGGTTATTTGTTTCCTGCAACTTTAACAGTGATACCTCCTCTTCCACCTTTGATGCTGGGGCTGGCATGGCTCTCAATGACCAATCTGTCAAGCTCATTGCCCGGTATGACAATGAATTTGGCTATAGCAACTGGGTGGTAGACTTTATGGTCCACATGGCCTCCAAAGAGTAAGAGCCCCCTGGACAACCAGCCCCAATGAGAGCAAGAGGAAGACAGAAGTCCTCAGCTGCTGGGGAGTCCTTGCCGCAATTCATCCCCCAATATACTAAGAATCTCCCGACCTCCTGTTTCCATCCCAGACCCTCTGAAGAAGGGGAGGGGCTTGAGGAGTCCTACGTTATCATGTACTACCATTAAAGTAAACTGTACCCAGAGTAAATAAATAAATAAATGAGGGGAAAACCTTAGCAGTGTATCAAAGAGCATGTGTATGGTGTGGAGTCATTGGTGACCAAGGATAGGTGTCCTAACCATCCCCAAAGGGAATAGTTCCTCTAGATTCCAGGAGACCCGTCAGGACACACAGTCCTCTGTCTAGTCTGACTAATCCTTCCTTATTTAGATTTTCTGCCCATAACTCCCTCTGAGTCAACAGGAATTTATCATCATTGCTCAACAGCATACCACCTACATTGTATGAGATACTTAACCAGGGGCAAAATATTCTCACCATTCATTCCATCCTTTTGCCAAAGAATTATGCTTATGATGTTATTTTGCATTTTGATCATGCCTAATATGGACATCAGAAGAGAAAAATAAGCCTTATGACCCCAGCCGTTGGAAATAGTCAAGAACTCCACCTCCACACCATCTTTCTTTCTGGCCTAAGATGGCAGGTGGTGATCCCACTTTAGATAAATGCCTCTTTTGAACCTAACAGGGACAGTCAGAGCAAGGTAGTCTACACTCTCTCCTACCCAGTCTCTTTCTTTCTTTTCATTTATTTTTTTTTTTTTTGGATGCTAATTATAGGTAGTAAACTTTTTCTAGGGTTGCTTAGCTCATATTGAGAATCAAACCCTATATGTGGTCCTCTGTGATGTGCTAAACTCATCTGCTTACACCTTGGCATCCAGAAAAGATATTCTGGGGCTAATAACTAGTAAACTCCCACTTTAGAAGGGCCTTTCCCACCCCAGTTCCCACCCCTACTGCCACCATCTGTGTTTGTTCTTTTGCTATATAAGAACTCAAACTGGGTGGCGAGCATGTTATTTTTAAAAATCTTTTAGTGGCGTCTATACCCAGAACTGCCTCATCACAATTATCCTCACCAAACGAGGAAACTTCACATTGAGAATGGATATGGTGTTCAGCCAGCACCAAATGTCTCTCCTTCTGCCTTTTTGTCTTTCCGATCAATCAGAACATGTGAAAGTCCCAAATGAAGAGTAAACACACGGCCCAGGTTCCTTTCATCTCCTAACATATGTCATGAAGGGGGAAAGAAAAAGCCCTATTCCCAGCTTCAATCAGCCATTCGTTTTCTGCAACTTGAACCTTAAGCTGAAAGGGACGTGTGGGGGGCTGTGGAGGAGGGCTGAATGTGGGCCCACTCCTTGGAAGATAATAGGTATTCGCCGCATACCTGCATCTCGTCGGAGTGATTATCTCCCCTGCGAGCACTTCTGTATTTATATATAATGAGATCATTACCAGGCAGCTATTCCAATTTTATTCAGACTTTAATATTTCTTGAAGAAAAAAAATAGCATACAAAAGGGTTTGTGATGCCAACTCAATCAGACGTGCTGTTGATGGAGAATTATTCAAGTGCAAGCCGGAACAGGAAAAAAAATAATTTCAGAGAGGTTTCTGTCAAAGTCGAGTTCTCCGGTAATAATGTTTCGAGTGATGTGCTGAGGTGTCCAGAGGTGAGGAAGGAAAATAACAACTAACTGAAAAGAGGGCTCTGTGTAGCATTAACAATGAGGCGTGTCCCCTTGTAAGCAGGTGGGCAGCTAAGAAGGGGCCTCCTGCCCACACCGGGCCCCCGCCCAGCTTTCTCCTGGTGATTACACCAGGGAAGCAGCTTCACTCGCTCCTTCACCTCTGGTGGCACAAGAAGCAGTCTGGGGTTAGAAACCGACCCTTCTGTGGCTGTTATTTCCTCTCGTGGTGGAGCTCTGGTGGTTGGGCCACGCAGGCAAGATGATCTCTTTCCCATTTTCACAACAGGCAGCTTTTTGTGAAGGAAGGAACCTTCTCTCTCACCATCCCTGCTGCCTCTGCCGGACAAAGAATATGGCAGGATTGTCTTTCCTTTTGTTCCCATTCACACAAAACGCCTAGCAATTCAATTGCTAATGAAGTATTCTGGCTAAGGTTTAATAAGCCTTACTCTATCAGTTCTCAATAAATTAGGAAATCAAATGGAAGAAATCGAATACTAAGATCCCACAAAAAGGAACCTCCCTTCCATAATCCAGATGGCACCTCAGGATTATTCCAGACCTTAGGTGACAATTATGAAAGTTGTTTATCACTGGCCAGCCCTTCTAGAAATACGCCCCGCTAATGTGAGCTCTCTGGATGTTTGAACTTCGGATAAACATGAATTTACTCATTCATTTCTAAGACCTATAGTTTATCCTGAGATTACAAATCCAAGAAGAGGATCATCTTAGCTTTTAGCTCTCAGCCCTGAACTGCAGATGGGAATAAGCTGTTGGAATAGGAATGAAGGCCTATCATCCCAATAAATGTGAAATTAAAGGATTCTGGGTCTTTTTTTTTTAACAGTGATTTTAAAGTACTAACTATTTTTTCTCTAGCACTTCCTAACAAGGCAAATCAAAATAACATTATAAGAGAATTTACAAAATGTACCTGCTGTCCACGGAGCCCCAAACATGACTCAAACATGGAGTTGGTAGATTTCTTACTGAAATGGTCAGTAGTTAGTTCTGGTAAAATTGTTAAGGCTATTTTATAGATCCTAGCCTTGGAATGTACTCAACATCTAGAAATCAGTTTGTAAGAGAAACAAAGGAAGGGAGGGAGGATAGTGATCTTGTCTCTCCCTGAAATATACCTAGCTCCACCATAATCTATATTGTATAGTCATAGAATTGCACCAAAGAGTCCTAAAAACTCTCAAACTTAGAAGAGACTGAAACAAAAAAATGGGAGCACTTTTCTCTCCCTCTCTATAAATCCACAATAGCTAGTCATAGCAATTATTTCAAGATTAACTCCTTGCAAAGAAGAAGAGTCTAAGCAAGAATTATTAAATTTCTTTCCATCATTCACTATTACTTATTGTGTGTTACCATTTTGTGTGTGTGTGCATGTGCATATATGTGGAGAGAGATTTTTCATAACAACTCCTCTTTCTGCCTCCTTGTCTCTTTATCTATCTTTTGGTCTTCCCTCACAGCCTTAAAAGAAGGGAGACCTCTCTTTTTCTCAAAACACCTTCTGCCTCTCCAGCATCCTCAACTAAGCTTCCATTGTCCCTAGTCTTCTGTCATCCAGTGTGCTTGCCCTCCACCTCTGAGGACAATCCTCCCAAGGCTGGCTCTCAGGAGATGTGGCCTCCAGCCCCTGCCCTTCCACGTGATGTCAGCAAGACTGCTAGGAGCACTGTATCTCCTCACGCTATGTGTCCATGACTTGGCCTCACAACAGCCTGCAAATACTGCTGTATTTCAATCCTTTCTTCAACAGCCAAAATCTTCATTACTTCACAACCCATTCTCTCCATAGATATCTAAAACACAGCTTTCACATCCTCTGTACCACGGAAATTTCTCTCTACAATCATAAAGTCCAACCTTTTGGCCAAAATAAATCATCTCTATGGACCCTTAACCCTTTGGACTTTTTGGAGAGACACAATGTGACCAAGGAAACTCCTCTTACAAGGCTTTTATTTGAAGTCCTACATTACCTGTTCCCCTCTGCCTCCCCTCTGTCCTGTCCTACCTATCTGCCACAGGACACTTGGCTTTATTCATAGCTGGGCAGTCAGCCTATGGTGAGGGCTTCAGAGATGATGAGCTATTGCTCTCCAACCCCCACCGTCCCCACCACCACCACACAAAGAGCACCACTCTACACCGAATATGTGATTTAACTTTGGGTTAAAGTACTATATCTCACAGAATCTTCTGTTTAAAAAGTAAATGCTTTTTTAAAGCTTGTATATTAATTCATCACCTATTAATACAAAATTAATTTCATAGATAATTAAATGTTAGCTTGGAAATCAGAAAGTAGCACATGAAGAAATGGAATACAGAATGAGTTCATTTTGAAGGAATGTCAACTCTATTGTCTAGATTGAACAAAATAAAATCATGTCCAAGAAAATAAATGTACTTTAATGCCTATAGAAACACTAGTCCTATAATTAAAACAATATGAAAATTACCATAATTGACAACAGGCAAGGTAATATACTAACTCTCCAGAACTCTGATTAAAAATGACAAAGCTGATGCTCCCTCAGAGAGTTAAAGGTCTATAGTAAGAAGAATTCTGGGAAAGTTAATTATCAATATCCATCTATGAAGGTTCTAAAATAGCATGGTGATTTACTGTCGGAAATATGAGGGAGAACATTTCTCACCTATCAAATGTTATGATGCTTTTTACCTGCCCTCTCAGACTCCAACCAGGGAAAATTGGTCACAGTTTCTGCTGAGACCACAAGGACCTGATCCTTTTCCCCATAAATAGCTTTCTCGGCACATGCACTCTGTGGGAAACGCTTAACCTTGTATCACTTCTGTTGATAAAGTCTTGGAGCCGCTCCCTAATAATTAGCTCACCGTCATTTAGACTACTGTTGGCAATCACCATGCTTTATATAAAGCAACGGAGGGTTTATCTATCAGAATTCACTCCTTAATTTTTGCAGCTGCCAAAGATGCTTCTTTCCTGCAGTCCAGAACCTAGAGCAGTGAGTAGGAAATAAGTTGTCTCGATACTGTGTGTGAAAGTGATGAAGTTTAAACTTCTCTTTTCTCTCTCTGCAAAAATGTACTCTGGTCCCAGATTAATAAGATTACACCTCCAACTCTGGAGCAAAGTGCCACCTTTAATCATTTCCAGAAGTGGGCCATCCGACCTTCTGCCTGGCAGGTTCATGAACAACAGGAAAAAGATCAGCAGGCAGTGTCAAAGGCCAAAAACACCTTGTCTCTGAAGACCACCTTCTCGCAAAGGGTCTTGGGAATCAAAGGAAGGGCAGAGCCACCTAGTAGTCCACAAACAGGGGAATTGAAAACCCCCAGCGTCTGTGATGAAGGAGGGCTCTGCTAATCACACCAGGATCAGAAGCACACAGGATTTGCAAGTCATATCCGTTACCTTGTATGCGGCATCATGACATGAGATTGAAAGATAGCATAGGACCTGGGCGGAGCATGGATCTGACTGAGAGCTGATTCATACCTGACTGCCATGTCTTGAGGGGAAAAGCACGCTGAGGGTGGTCAGAGGGCAAAAAAGAGACTCTCTTGCCCTGTTATTAGTCAATACTGCCGTGAACGGGTCTGAAGGTAGAACACATGTGCCAAAGGTGACTTACTTAGCTCTTCTCTCCATGAAAAAGTCACCTGCCCTCTTTACCTGTACCAACAGGGTTCCTTCCGGAAGCCACGGAGCAGAAGTTCTCAGCTACACTGTATCAGGGGTTGGCATCAGTAAGTGGTTGCAACAAAGTGCTTATGGCATGCCACACCAGATATTGACTTATTTACCCTTTATAGAAAAAGTCCATCGATTCCTGTCCTATAGCCTCTATGGCAATGTTAAAAATAATTATAATAATGGCCAATATTTATCAAGCTTTTCAATATTCAATACACTACTAAATGCATTGCATGAATTATATCATTAAATCACCACAACAGCTGTATGAAATAGGTATTTTTGTTTTCCCCATTTTAAAAGTGAAGGATCCTGTGGTTCAGTTGGTTGAGCCTCCAACTCTTGATTTCGGCTCAGGTCACAATCTCTGGGTTGTGAGATCAAGCCCCGCATAAGGTTACACACTGGGCATGGAGCCTCCTTGGGATTCTCTCTCCCTCTCCCTCTGCCCCTCCTGTACGCCCCCGCCACTTCAAAAAAAGTGAAGGATCCAAGGCTTGCAAAACGAATTAGCCTCCAGGACCAGAAAGTGGGGGAGGCAGGACTCAAAGCCTGTCAATCTGACCCCACTAACCCACTCTTGCAACCAGTAGATACTTTCTCTATTATAATGATCACAATAGCTACCATTTGCCAAGTGTTTACATACACTAGCCTGTGCATATATTGTCTCTAAAGCTCACCACTGCCTACATTTATACTTTCCAAAGATGAAGAGACAGGAACTCAGACTGGCTAAATAATTTACCCCAGATTGGACAGCTAAGAGTAGAAGATCCCAGGTCCAAACTCAACTCCCCAGTTCTTTCATTACATATGTCACCTCATAGGAGAAAAACAACCTTTAGGATACAGTATAATCAGCATAAGACTCTTTTGTGGGGGGATGCCTGGGTGGCTCAGTGGGTTAAAGCCTCTGCCTTCAGCTCAGGTCATGATCTTGGGGTCCTGGGATCAAGCCCCGCATTGGGCTCTCTGCTCAGTGGGGAGCCTGCTTCCCCCTCTCTCTCTGCCTGCCTCTCTTCCTACTTGTGATCTCTGTCAAATAAATAAATAAAATCTTAAAAAAAAAAAAAACTTTTTTTTTCCTAATATTCTATTCTGCTTGAAAGATTATGGGTCATCACAGTCAGGTACTTATTAGTCATTCGTTAAATCTCTGTGTGGCATTTGGCACAGCATTTAACCCTTTCAGATCTCAGTTTCCTTGTTGACAAAAAGTGGAAGTCCAAGTTGGCTGCTCTCTGAGATCTCCCGGCTCAGACATTCTCTAAACCTCCCATTCTGTCCCTTCACAGACTTATGCGGCCATTTTTGCTCTGTGTATATGTGCGTGGTCCTGGTAATTGCAAACTCTCAGAAAGAAGCAGTTGATTTTCTGATTTAAAACTCCTCCCATGGGATAATCTCTCATTATATACTCTACTTGCCTTCCGTTCAAGAGAGAGTCTGAATTCAAGTCAACTCCTGTAGTCACTTATCATTAGGATGGCTCATGAAAACAGCTGCTTCCCCTTAGAACATCAAGAGGACACCAGACCCTAGGCACTCTTGCTCCTTTTTGTTTCATTTTGTTGTCTGTGGTTTGGAGTAATTTGGCTAACTTACTCAACAGCCAGTAAGATCTAATTCCTGAGACCCAGATGGGTCAAGTGCAGTCACATACGTTAACTATTACGTGGTTTGCAGGAGGTGATTGTTTTCCTTTATTATAATATGTTAAATCGCTACCATCCATCTGGTAAATTAAAATGGTGAGGCTTATGGCTGTTCATAATGTACAACTTTTCCAGTGAGCTGTTTTATCTGTATCTCATTTCCTATTCCTATTATCTTTCTCTGTAGATTATCAGACATTAAGAACCACCGTATACTTGCCTTCGTCAGGCTAAAAATGGCTTCCCAAGCAGAGGCCGAATTCTAAAAACTGCCACTATAAAGTCTCTCAAATGGCAGCTCTTCTCAGCCTGGATTCCCTTCAGTTCGACTGATGGGCAAAACTAATATAAGGAAATACTTCTACTGAGTTTACTTCTTTAAGTAACTTGGGTTTTTTTTTTTTTTTTTTCAAAAAAAAAAAAAAGCTGTCTTGCCAGTGATCCCTTTAAGCCTTTTTAATTGCAAAATTCTTTTTTATGATGTCGCTGACCTAGCCTTAGCAGAGTTCATTTCAGAAATGTGCTGAAGTGGGTACCAGCACTGACAACTAAGGCTGAGAAATGTTTTAAGTATCACGACTCTACATTTTTCTCCTGTCTGCGAGGTTCACGATTTCATCCTGTCTGAATCATGCCTGCCCTTTGTTTATGCATGAATAAGAGATTTTAGACACTGAGGACATCAGCCCTTCCTGAAAAAATAAGACCTACACCTCAAATCAGGGTGAGCATACAGATTGTCCCCAGTGCCAACTAATTTCCAAATGTGAATACAGAAACGTTGGTTAGTGGTCTTCTCCAGTTCTCCTATTGGCCCCCTAACCTTGAGCAAGACAAAAATGTCACATATAATAGATCCAAAAATTAACAGACCTTGTTTTCCAGTTGATCGGATCAGCTGAGAATGAGGTCAGTCTGTTCCCTCCTCCAGATAAGAGGTTGTCATCGTTTGAGTACATTCAACAATGCCACAGACATTAGGCCCCAGAAAATATCTGATAACTTAAAAGCTCAGAATATGAATCAAAAATAAGCCTGCAAAAAGTCGCCACGCTCATCTCCTAATTCTTGGAAGGGTCACACCTAAAGCATCCTGTATCACTTAAGAACATCTTCTCTTTGCTCATGCATCTGCTAGATAACCATTTTCTGGGCACCTGCTACTTATCAAGACACTGTTCTAGTCACTGGGCATGATTTGAACACAAGAGACAAAGTCATATTGTAATAAATCTTACATTCTAGTAAAGGAGACAGGCAATAAACCAATAAACAAAAAAATGTCTGGTAGGAGTTAGTGCTATTTTGAAGATAAAACAAAATAATGTGCTACAGAAGGACGACACTCTTTTGAATTGTCAAGATTCTCTGAGGAGTTGACATTTAAGGTGAAATTGGAATAAAATAATGACACCCTGTGAAGATGTTGGCCATGGGGAAGAGCACTCCAAGCACAGGGAAGACATAATGCAAAGGCCCTAAGACAGAAGGCCACTGGAAGTGTTCAAGACATGGCAAAGCAGGGTAAGAGAGAAGAGAAATATGAGATAAGGTCAGGAGGTGGGCAGAGGCCAGAACTCATGAGGTCCTGAAGACTCAGTTGGAGACCTCCATTTTGGCCTAGTAATAAGAGAGCTAGTAGAAGTTTAGAACAAAGGGAGCCTTGTGACCCAATTACTTGTTTTTTTAAGAGTACCCTCGCTTCTGTGAGGCGAATGGATTTTGGAAGCAAAAATGGAAACAGGAAACCACTTACGCGATTACAGTGGTCCAGGTAAGAAATGATGGAGGCTTTCACTGGGTGGCAATTAGTGGAGATGGAGAGAAGAGGGAAATTTGGAAAAACGCTTTGGAGACAGAATGCCAGGATCTGCTGACAGACCTGATGTGCAAAATGGGGGCATCAAAAATGACGCTCTGGTTTTTGGCTAGCTCATACATTCTGACCCTGTTCACTACTTTGGCATCTGAGATTGGGATGTTTCGGCCAAAAGGCACCAGAGGCAGGACCAATTGCACTGTAAATTCGAAATGCACCAGAGGAAACTGGTATATTTTGTAAACTGTCATCCGAGTAATCATCACTGTTCTGACTCACTCCTACAGAGCAATTTTGTTACTTGAGAGAGCCTCTGAGCATCCCTGCATAAGAGTAGTATTCTTAACTTAAGCAGAAAGAGTGCATTTCCTCATTATGTCTCTGTAGCCGGGAGGCACACGAAATAGAGAGTGGGCTTGGGATTCTGTGCTTTGTTAAAGTGAAGGGACAATCAGCATCAGGAACATTAGCCATGGCAGGACACGGGATTGCTCAACGATGTATGAAAAGAAGGACCAGTCACCTGAATTGAATTTTCAGCTGGAGCCTAAGAGGCCAAATTTAATCATCCACCCAAAATTATCACACAAGTCAATACTTCCTCCCTTCTCCTTGTAAAGGGAAAGAGACTGATTCTTTATTTTTCTGTCAAGCAGGTGGCCTTGAGGCAGCTAACCAGCTGGCTGAAAACTAAATACCTTCGCCAAGACAAAAGCCAGTAGCATGATTGATGATCTTCTCATAGGAGAAGAGAACCTCCCCTAGCCAATCAGCATGCAGAACTGCTATCAGATCATCATTGAACAAAACCAGACTTACAGCTGATAAACGGAAGTGCCCAAGTCCTAGGCCCCAACTGGCTGGGGCTCAGGCTCCCAGCTCAATTCCACTTAAGGCATTGATTTCTAACGAGGTTCAGTTAGTTCCTTAGTTGGTAAGCCCTAGCTTGCTTTTTTCAGACCCTGAATAGCAATCTACACTCCCAGTCAATCATTTCAATATATCTGCCTCAGAGTTGGAACTCGTCTGCCCCTAGAGACAAGACCCTCCCCCAAACCTCTTGAAAGTATAGATTTCTGAGCGGTGTACAGAGTCTCCCTCCTATGTCATCTAGGGGTGAAAAAATGCCTCATATACATCCCACTTAATTGGGAGCCCACAATTAAGATCCTATTTGACCATGGCTTGTTGTCTTGCCTCCCACGCACCTTGAAAGCAGGAAGGAGGAGGGTCCACCCAAGGCATCAAAGCTGATATATCTGCACAGGGAACTACCAGGTGAGGGGAAGGCCAGGCCCAATGGACCCTGGTAGGTGACGTTCTCAAACTTTGGTGGATTTCCTGCCTCCATGCTGAAATTCTCCTGGGCATCTACAATATCTTGATCTCAACCCCAGGAGCAATATGAAAATTGAGATTAGCAGATTTTAATAAGCAGATGACCAAAGGTTTCAAATTCCACTTGCTCCCAGACATTTTCCAAGCCTATCGGTACCTCAGATTTCTTGTGGTAAGACAGAAAGGAAGAGTCACCAAGTAAAACACTAGATAGAGGAATGTAAATCAAGGAAGTTAATCTTTTCCTGAATGGAAATCCCATGTGAGGGTCAGAATAACTCCTTCTGAAACATTATAATACAATAGTGTCCCTTATTCCTAAGAAAACCAAAGGATGCCCTGTCATGCATGCACTCTTCAGGAGTCTTTTTTCTTCTTTGTGATTGCCACTGTCATGGTTTGTCCTGTTCATGACTAGCCTTGATAGCTGAGCTTAAGAAAAAGGCCCTCCTAGAAAGAAGCTGTCACAGAGCAAAAGAAGCCGAGCACCCATTACCCTAAAACCTCCTTCCACGAGCTCAGGGTGAAAGGCATGGTCTGTCTCTTACATGCCCCGGCACATAAATCTTTCCTCTGTCAGCTCCAGAAGGTGATTTTCTTCCTAAAAACTGAACATCAGACTTGTCAAAATTTTTTCCTTATTGATCAAACAGAATATTGAAGTTAGAGGGGTATTTGCTGAACCATCTCCCTTATTTCAAGGAGAAGCTGAAATTCTAATAGCGCCTCCGCCATGAAGATTTCAATACAGGTTGTGTGAGGGTGAAGGCAGTGCTGAGTCTCCAGCCAGGGAATTCAAGGCTGATTACTGAAGGCAAGAACACCAGCAATCAAGCAGGGGGAGTTGGAGGAGGACAGGGAAGCCATGCGAAGCTCGGCTCCTCTCCCCACCAACAGGATTAGTGATGAAATCACAGGAGTCCCATAGCTGCTCTGTTCCCTCTGTATTTTCACCTCTTATGCTTTTGGGCAAAGGCACAAATATATCTTGTGAGAAACTTCATAGCCCTGGCAGAGGAGGAATGCTATTTTCGAAGGAATCAAAGGAGCCTCAGGACAGACCTGAGGTCCCTGCAGAGCCTGCTTCCCAGACCTCTGCTCCTTGGGGGCTCCCCCCGCCCAGCCCAGCAGCATCTCTGTCTCATTCTATAGACAGCACAGCCCAGTGCTACTCCGTGGGTGCTTTAAATGCATTGCCTCCCTCACGGTGACCAAAATTCAGTTACACTTTCATCCACAGGGATGGAAAGGTAGAGGAAAACTGTTCTGTTGTTCCTTTGTTCATTAATGGTATCTTTTATATTGGAGTGGGTTTTCTAATGGTAAGGAGAGAAAGAAATAAAGGAAAGGGAGAAGGAATGAAAAGGAAAGAAGGGAAACCAGGGAGGGAGGGAAGGGGGGAGGAAAGGAAGGAGGGAGGGAGGGAGGGAAGGAGGGATGTTAGAGAACACTTTCAAAATCCAAAGAAGTGCCAATGAGCATGCTGCCTTAGCATCAAGCACAGTGCTCTCACAGGAACCACACAGACGGGAGGGTATTAATCATAGAGGGGGTCCCACAGCAGCAGGGAAGGGGAGAGAATTGCCTGAGCAGCTTGGCCAGACTATCATTCTCCTCCTCCCTCTAGAGATTCTGAGGCTGAGCTACAACTAACAATCTGGAAAGATGTCCAAGATATGTTAAGGAAAAAACATGAGATGTGAAAGAGTCCATTAGTAAGATTCCATTTCTGTGAATAATATAGCCATAATTACAAGTCCCATTTGCCCATATCATTACATATCATTACATGCCTAGAATGGTATGGAAGAACATACAGTAAATGTAAATAGTGGTTTTCTCTAAAGGATGGTGTTATGAAGGGTTTTCTGTCTTGAAGTACAAGATGGGATTATTCCAAATTATTAATCAGTGCGTTTAACCCCTGAACTAGACTCACCAAAACCCTTTATGGGTGCCCTAGCTGGAGTCACATACAACAGAATAAGAAAAATGTTGCCAATACTCAACTTTTAAGGAAAAAAAAATGTTTTTGTTTTCTGCCCTAAATCTAGGGCAGGGAGATTTCTGCCGTATACTGACAGAGCAAAGGTTTAAGATTGAGCAAGACTGGAAGAAAATACCCCACGGGCTGCCAAGAAGACACACAGGGGTCACCACCAGGGACAGGAGAAAGTGACAAGGAGAAATTGTGAGCTCCATGGAGAAAAGTCTGGCCAGCTCCAGGGAGCTGCAGGGAGCTGAGAGTGACCAGGTTCCTTGGTGAGGACAATCCATGGCCAAGGGTAGCCTGTTGTCCCCTGTTGATGTTCATCTTAGAATTACACTGATCTACTGCCCCACATGTACCCAGCACTGTCCCATGCCTGCTTCCTAACTACCTCCAGTGGAAAACTCTCAGTATCTAGTTCAACAACACTAAATATTCATGACCTATCACCATGCCCCAAATCAGATGAACCATGAGCAACAGACAGTGATTACAGGGGAAAATAACACCTTGCTATGGACTAGGTGAACAAATTTGCAGTTACTGCCGGGATGGCAGTGGGAACATATCAGTCCTGATACATGAACGTTTCATCATGTTTTCCTTTTTTGCTGCATGTATGTACCACTTGGTGATGAGAAACATATTTCAGGGACACCTGGATGGCTCAGCTGGAAGAATGTGCAACTCTTGATCTCAGGGCTGTGAGTTCAAGCACCACATTAGGTATAGAGATTACTTAAAACTAAAATCTTTAGGGGCTCCTAGGTGGCTCAGCCAGTTAAGTGCCAACTCTTGATTTCGGCCCAGGTCATGATCTCAGGGTCGTGGGATCAAGCCCCATGTCCGGTTCTGTGTTCTGTGTGGAGTCTGTTTAAGATGTTCTCCTTCCCTCTATCCCGCCCCCGTGTTCATTCTCTCTCTCTCAGAAAAAAATAAATAAGTAAAATAAAATCAATCTTTTAAAAAAGAGAGACTTTTTAAAAATATTTATTTAGAGAGGGACGGAGAGAGAACATATGTGTGCATATGCATGCGGGGAGGAGGAGAGAGGGAGAGAGAGAATCTCAAGCAGACTCCCCACTAAGTGTGGAGCCCAACCTGGGGCTCATCTCATGACCCATGAGATCGTGATCTGAGCCAAAACCAAGAGCCCAACACTGAACCGACAGAGCTGCCCAAGTGCACCCAAAAGAAACATGTTCTAAAGGATCCAGTATGATCCAGTATGATCCAGTATGATTCACCATTTACTATTTATCAAGTCTAAACTCAACATTGGTTCTTTAGACCTTCCTTCTGTCAACTTCCTATCAGACCAAGCCAGTGTCTAATTCATGCCCCGATGATGCCTTTTTCCCCATTCACAGATACACAAGCACATGTGTGCATGAGTGTGCCCCATGTGATCCCATCTTTCCATTGCATGCCCAGGCTCTCTGCCTGGATACCCTCTTCCTTCTGTCACTCTCATCCCTTTAGTTACTAAATGCTGACCGAATTTCTCTGCGGCTTTTGAAAACAACCGCATTGCTTCACAGTTACTTGATCAGCCACTGTTTGTCTTCACACAGCCTGAACTGGGGATGTCTCCTCCGCAGCCATGGTTGGTTTTCACTCCATGGTCGTAGCACCCCATTCAACACTGTCCACCGCCTCCGACACAGGATTGGAAGTTAACTGCTCCTTTACCAAATATGATCGCTCACTAATAAACTAGAATCTAAACACTGTTTCCAGAAAGGACATTTTTAGACTGGAATGAGTTTTTAATACTTCCTGGTCATAGTTGTAATAAGACTCCATTAACAGACAGTGGTGAGGCTAATTAGTGACATGTGCACAGAAGTTTGGAGTTGACCGAGATCTGTTCACATTTGGTTTTCTTACAGAATCTCCGTCAGTCCTCTAGGAATGGGATAGCAGAATGTGACTCTGCCTCCTTCTCAACTGAGGTGCCAAAAAAATGCTATCTGTGGGGTGCCTGGTTGGCTCAGCCAGTTAAGCGTCTGCCTTCAGCTGAGGTCATGATCCCAGGGTCCTGGAATCGAGTCCCACATTGGGCTCCCTGCTCAGCCGGAAGCCTGCTTCTCCCTCTGTCTGCCGCTTCCCCTGCTGTGTCCTCTCTCTCTGACAGATAAATAAAATCTTTTTAAAAATTTTAAGAATAAATAAAAAATAGTATCTCTCAAGATGATTGGCACACACCACTCCCAGCATGTGCATAAAGATGATCCCAGAACCCTTTCCACAACTCTTGGTCCCTGTATTGATATGGGTATGAAAAGAGGGCAGATAGGTACAAGAACTTTTCAGAGGTGTTTTGATGAGAATCCCCATAAAGATATCTGCAGACAGAGCTGTGGTGCTCTGAGCACCCAACAAGATGCCATATGGAATATGTGTGCACAACCCAGAGCAGTAGGAAGACTTCAAGGAAGCACATTGAGCAAGGGTTCTAGGTAGCCAGCTCCTTATGTTCTGAGCAGAGTGAGTGACTCTCAGAAGAAGGAGTGGTTGGAACGTGAAAACCCAAACTGCCCTGTATTCAGTTAGTTTCATGGGTCTGACAGCCAAATGAAGGTGAAAAGGAAGAGAATTTGGCTGGAGAAGGAGCTGCAGGGCAGCTCTGGCTCCCTCCCTGTTGGGTCAGGGGCTTAGGCAGCTGGGGAGAAGGTAGACATTTCTGGTCCTGCTATGGTCACATCCCAACTCCTGTGGCCTGAGTGTTGGGCACCAAGTAGTACATTCCCCAGCCTTGACCTACGTGTGGTTCCATATCGCTGAATGGGGATGCAGCCCAAGGAGGCAGAACCGTTCCCCATTTGAAGACCAGGCCATGTTACCTCATCTTGAATAGAAAGACTGATACTGATACCTCTTATGGTTTTCCTCCCTCTCTGGTTTCCTCTTGTTTCATTTTGTTCTCCCTTCCCAATGATCCTCTGAATTGTGTAAGACTGATGAATCACAGACCTGTACCCCTGAAACAAATAATACATTATATGTAAATAAAATAGAAAAGAAAGAAAGAAAGAAAGACTAATACCTATCTCCTTGCCTAGAGGAAGAGGGGAGGAGAGGACCAGGGAGAGGAGGGGAGGGAGAGGAGAGGCGTTGCTGGTAAAAAGACTTGGGAAGTATCAAAGATAAAAGCAAAGCCATCTGCTTCCTATATTATTCTATTTCTGGAGATGAAGTTTGACCCAAAAAAGTGTGTCAGTGAAAGCACTCACCTCAGTGAGTGTTTCTGCATTATTTATTGGAGGGTCTAAAGTTGAACGCGTGCAGGGCACCTGGGTGGTGGGTGGTTAAGTGTCCAACTCTTGGTTTCAGCTCAGGTCATGATCTCAAGGTGTGAGATAGGTCTCTGCACTCAGCGTGGAGTGTGCTCAACACTGTCTCATCTTCTGCCCCTCCCCCCCAAATAAACAATAAATCTTTAAAAATAAATAAATATGAATGTGTGCCTTACTATACACCAGCATCACTTTTGCAAAGGGCCACATGGGCCTGGACTAAATGTGGGATGACTATTTAGCATGATAGAAACTAGTAGAACACCATTAAACTAGGGGTGGGGGGAGGGGGAATATCGTCAGACTAAATTCTCTTCCTTATGATACACAATAATAAAAACAACAAACCTGTTAAAAATAACTGTGCCACATTCAACTTTGGGAATCTCAATTTGATTTCTTTGAAACACAGCAGGGTTAGTCCCCATTTTTTTTTAAAGATTTTATTTATTTATTTGACAGAGAGAAATCACAAGTAAGCAGAGAGGCAGGCAGAGAGAGAGGAGGAAGCAGGTTCCCTGCTGAGCAGAAAGCCCGATGTGGGGCTCGAACCCAGGACCTGGGATCATGACCCGAGCCGAAGGCAGTGGCTTAACCCACTGAGCCACCCAGGCGCCCCAGTCCCCATTTTTGTAATGAGAACGCACTGATTTTTATCTTACTTTTTCCAATCATAAGCTTGCAAGATCTCTAGATAAATCTCTGCCTCTGGGAGGGTCAGTCTGATATCAGCAGATCTTGGAATGTGACCCCCACAAACATAGAAACTAACATGCCCTCTCCATGCCGAGCCCACAACCGGACCTTCATGCCATTCTTTCATTGAACAAGTAGATTGAGAACTCACCATGTGCCAAACATGATGCCAGGAGCTGGGCATAAAAGAGCAAAAAAGACATGCAAGTCATCTGCCCTCCTTGTGCAGTTCCAGAAAATTAATTTGGAGAATTAGCTGGAGATCTATGACAAGTAAGAGATTTCAAAGGAATTGTAACTCAACATCAAATTAAGTTTAGGTATGTGGGTTTTGGGGGTTTGGGTTCTGTTTTTTGTTTTTTTGTTTTTTTTTTTTAAGCTACCCATACATTTTGCACATAATAAACAATCAGCATACAAAGAATTCATCAGTAAGGGACCAAAAGGTGCCTCATAAGTAGGAAATTCCAGCCCTTTTTGTTACATGGCCCTGCTAAGAAAATAATTGATATTAAGAATAAATCGAGAATGTAGGTAAACGTATAGAGGTGGTTCCATGTAGATTCTGTTGTTGGTTCTCACCTGGCAATTGTTGTCCAATGTTCTATGATTCCTTTTACCCAGGGAACATGGGAGACTGTGGGAACATAAAAGTCAGGGCAACAAAGAAATGTATTTCTGTCTACCAATATTTCGTTCTTAAACTCACTCTCGAATAGGTAAATACTTTTTAAATGGAAGAAAATTAGTCTCTGCTTTTCCCTAACTCCCCTTCCAAAGTGAAGGAGATTTTCTGTAAACTTGTCTCTCTAACCTGCAGATTCTGTCTCAGTGGATCAATGAGAAAATGTTTTTGACAAGTCAAATGTTCATTTTTTTTTTTTTTTAAGGGGAAAAATAACCCTCTCTATCCAAGCTGCCAAGATTGTGGCTTAGGTGTCCTCCGTGCCTCAAGCTATCAATCCGCATTTCACTGTAGATGTTGCCCAGATGTCTTGGTCAGTGCACATTAAAGGCTTAGTTTGCTGGCTTCTTAGGAAAGAGATTTAACATTAGCACATGTTAGATGTTAAGAAACATCCTTCTCCACTGAAAGAGAAATTTTATTTCTCAGGGAGAAAAAAAATACAACATGTAGTCACTGGGATGCATTATGAACCTGTTATTGCATGTGGGATTTATGATCAAGGTCTCTCTCTCTCCTACAAGGATTCTTCAGCTAAGGGCAGAATTACAGATTTAGGTGGCCACACACACACACATACATACACACACTCACACACACGCACACAGAAGCAAATCTTTCACAGACCTTTGGCCCCATCTAGTGGCCATGCACTGTTAGGTCTCACAGTTGTTTTCCTCAGATTTTGAAGAGGATTTTTGAGGAGGATTTTTGAGAAGGCTGTCTGTGGCAGTGAAAGCTCACAAGCTTCTCTTCTAAACAGTCTTGGCAGAGGACAGAGTTGGCCGGCGTGGGGACTGTTGTGCCTCAGAACACTGTGCTGGGTACATGGCATTTCCTCACAGACTCCCAGAGAGAGAGCTGCAGCCAGATCTCATGGCATCTTGAAAGGAGCCATTTTCCCAAACCCATCTGTAAAGTGCTTTTGGTGTGTCTGCTTAGTCGCCTGCTTGAAGCACACTATCTGGAACACATGGGGGGGGGGGGGGAGGGGGTGCGTATGCGTGCGCGTGTGCGCGTGTGTGTGAGTGTGCATGCGCACTTGTGTGGTGTGTGTGTGTGTGTGTGTATGTGTGTGTGTGTGTGTGTGTGTGTGTGTGTTGTAGGGAAGCAGCCTGAAAATGCTCAGGGCTTGTGCTGAGCTTCACGGTGCCAACTGGCATCAGGAAAGGACATATGCAAAATCACACTCCACATGGCCTCTAAATTTAGATAAGCTGTCAATATCCTGTACTAGAGGGGCCTTCTTTCTCCTTGCTCTGGTTTAAAGGCTTAGAAACAGAAGCCAAGTTTAGCCCATTTGAAAGCGCCAGCAGTTAATGGTGCTGTCCAGAAGGATGTCAAATCGCGGCTTATGCTATTGACTGAGTGCAATGGAGAAGCCACCAGCCTCACGGAAGCGGTGACCCGGAGTCAGCCCCCTCCCTTCCTGCAGGGGGCACAAAGGCAAGTGGTCAGAGGCACAAAGAACTGGACCTTGTCACGGTCCCTTTTCCTTCTGCTCACCCCACCCCTCAGGCGCCACTACTTAGCCAATCAATTTTAAGAGTAAATGTCAACAGAAGTTGGTCTTACGTGGACACCCAGATCCTCTTTTTCTCCAACAAGTCTGTACTCTGGGAGGAGAGGGTGGTGGAGATGAAGAGGGGGCGTCCTCAACACTGCAGGACTCAGAAGGCCAGTGGCAAAAAGCTTCAGCACCCTATCAGCCTTACAGAAGTTCTCGAGGACAGACTGGTGGCCAAGGATGGCCCTGAGGGGACGACCAGCTCCCTTCTCACGTCAACCCTGGCTCATCGTGAATCTAGTAATCATTGCTCTATTTTTTCCCCTGCCCTATTTATCTTTATTGCCCTATTTTTAAAATTATTTTTAAATTATTGTTGCCTGTCAGCAGGGAATTTAAAAGTAAAATGTGGTAGGACAGAAATTCACTTCTTAGACTCCCTTGTCTATTTAATTCCCAAGTAAAAAATGTGTGTCTCACCATCAAAAAGATATTAGTTACCTCATTAACCCCCATCCTGTAAAACGGAGCTATTAATAGTATCTGCCCCATTGGGTTACTGTGAGAATTGTGTTAATACATGTACAAGACTTGTAACCGTACCTGTGCTCTCAGTAAATGTCAGCTACAGTTACTTAATCCAGCACTCCAAATGAACAGGGTCAAGGGGCTAAGGCAGATTATTAGCTCTTTGAAAATTCTTTTTGTAGGTTGCACAACTACATTTTTAGGAAATGCATGTCTTCCTTCCAGGACCTCAAGCTCCTTAAGGAGGAGGAACCATCAAGAGATGTCCCATGGGATTCTGCAGCTTCCCAATTCCATCCACACCTCAGGAGACCTAGAAAATTTGAATGGGAAGATGTGGACTCTGCTACTGCCCATGGGCGCCTTGGGATGCCTCCTTGATGGTCACAGGAAACAGCTGCTGGGACCCTTCAGAGGAGAGGGCCCCACCATCAGCAGCTGTGATCACCTGTCTTAGAATTTCTGAAAACCCTTAGGAAGCATTATAGATGTATGCTTCAACTTTCAGGGCAGACTTGGAATTTTAATTCAATGAAACTATCTGAACAGTCCACTCAGGAGAAAGATTGACATACCACGGGTGGGGAAAAACTCCTTCATTATTCATCCTTACTGGGAAGACAAGTAATTTCAGCCTGACGAGACAAAAATGAGAAGAAGCAGACAGAGCGAGCAAGTGAGAAAATGAGACAGACGGGCAGACGGATGGGTGGATGAACTGACGGACAGATGGACAGATACATACATATACACATACATACCTAGAATGGTTGATGGATACACATGTGTGTGCATACGTACATACACGGAATGAGAGCAAGAGAGAGATACATACAGATACACGGACATCTCCACTAAGGAGAAAGATACAATGAGAGACATGCTCCACAGCCTTTTTGTTCCTCACCCCAGAAACACAATGGCATCCTAGATTCCAGCCTGTACATCATCTCTTAAAAAGCTCATTGAGAAGTTCGGTCATGATCCTGTCCTTATCCCAGAGCTCTCGGGAAACCTTGCCATTAACTCTTACAATTGCTGCACCTGCTTATTCACTCCTGGGAAAATGTCAAGATCTTTTTTCCTTTTGTGGAACAGAGGCTACAGTGAAGGCACTTTTCTTTTTCTGAGACTTTTTCAGATGGGTTTTTTCTTTTTTTTTTTTTTTTTTTTTTCCTGCTACGATTCCAAAGATTTTCTTTTAGACTGCGATGGAAAGCACAAAGAGGCATTCAGCTCAGCCTGCAGATTGCTAGAAAACCCTTCACATCCCTCGGAAATTAGAGAGGCAGCCGCACTCATCAGCAATAGTGTATAAATTTGGAAGGAGTGATTTTATAGAATCAGACCATTTTAGAATGAGGAGAAACATTAGTCCATCCTCTTCATCTCGGAGATGAGGGGACTGAGTGAGGTACTTAGGATCTAATCTTCAACTACTCAGGGCCTCGTTCTTCTCATCTGTGAAGCAGGAGAATGATCGCGCAGTGGCGAAATTAACCACAAGCTGATATTCAGGACCGTGAGGTCGAAGAGCGCGTGCTGCTTCCAGAAGTCCCCAACCCTGGGCTGCCACCTCCACGCTGCTGAGCAACAGCAAAGCCACCCTTGCTGCCCTGGAGCCCCGGCCCCACACCTCCCTCACCCCAGATTCACAAGAAGGAAATCCAGGTAGATGGCCTGGCTAGTCCCAGGACGCCCGGCAATTACAATTCTGAGTGTTATTTACTCGCCAACCACATTAAGTACACACCTGTGGTGGGGAATATTTAGTGCATCTGTCTGGGAAACAGCTTTGCCAAAATTGTGCAAAAACGCATGTAAGGAAATTATCTCTTAGTCCCTCGGTGGGTATTATGTCTTTTATTGTCTCTGTATTTGGAAGTATTTTCTTTTTTAAAGATGCAATTTTAAAAGACTGCTCCATCGAGGGCATGGGGAAGGGGGAGCCGGGAGAGAAAAAAACAGAAGGGAAACAACAGAGGGGGACCCCACCCACGGGAACCTGAGCTGGGGGAGCTCAAGCAGTCCACGGGTGCCCACGTGGAGCCCAGGGAACCAGACACCTGTCTGGAAAGTACAGGAACTGGATGTGAGGAGAAACTCCTGGGAGCTGTGTCAAGAGGGTAGGCCCACATGCTTCAAGTGGTAGGAAAAGATGCTGACAATTGACCCACAGAGAACCTGCCCAAGGACTGGCCAGCGAGGAGCGACGGGCAGACCAAACAGAGCAGAGGATATGGCCACAGAAGCAAGTAGCACTTCCAGGGGTGAGAGTATCCCCCAAAGGCTAAAGAGGAAATCTAAAGGAGCTTTATAGGTTTCAATTTAGGAAAGTCAAACTTCTCCAGAGGAGAGAGAAAAATGATAGTTATCTGGACTAGAACCAACAAGATCATCACGGGAGGGAGGAAGACAGGCAGGCATCTGGAAACAGGACAGAAAGGTGGCCTGCAATATAGAGTATGCTCCTCTCCACCCATCCCAAACAGCAATGTCCACACGGATGAATCCATGTTTAAAATATGAACTGGGGCGCCTGGGAGGCTCAGTCGGTTAAGGATCTGCCTTAGGCTTAGGTCATGTTCCCGCATCAGGCTCCTTGTTCAGCAGGGAGTCTGCTTCTCCCTCTGCCTGCTGCTCCCCCTGCTCATGCTCTCTCCCTCTCAAATAAATTAATAAAATCTTAAAATAAAGTGAAATGAAATAAGATAGAATAAAATAAAATATGAATTGGGCCTTGGGAGCAAAGGCTTGGAGCATTCAGGTAGGCAATAAACATGGCTACTTTCTTTTTGGATTCACCCAGAATGAATCTTAGAGGAAAGAAAGCCTGAGGGTGTGCTTTCCTGAGAGCTACCCCTCGCCTGAGAATGGTCTAGGGGTGGGAGAGGAGAGTACACGGAAGTAGGCCAAACGGGTCACGACGGTCACCTGGACTTCCTCTATTGTCCAAGGCCGTGGAAGGCTATTTCTAGCCTAGGAAAATGAATCTATAAGTATTTTACCTGAGCTTGCCAGCAACTACCTTGGGGCTTGGGCTAGAGTCTAAACAGCAAGGAGGAATGACCTCTACCTGGCTCTGTACTCTGTGCATATGCTTTCGAGAAGGTCCGAGGAAGTGTAAGTCACAAGAGAGGGACAAGCAGCCTGCACAAAGCAATTGTGCAAAGCAATTCCCAAGAGCTGTCTCAGGGAACCTGAGGCCAAAAGAAAGTTCCCAAACCTCAAAAAGAGTAGGAAGGAGGACTAGGAAGATCCACAGCTCCATCAGTCTGAGCAGCTTAGGCGGCATCTAGCCTGATCAGACCTGGGTAGCTAAAACTGACAGCACAGCATAAGAAGGGCATCCAAGAACATCTCAGTGGGACTTCCCACACAATTCAAGAGTGGGAGCACAGAATTGCAGGTACGACTCTCTGCTGTAAGAATGTTACAAGGTGCCTAGAATCTTATCTACCTCTCTGGGGCTGTTTCTTTTCCCTTGTTCTAACTCTCTGTGGGTGAGCAGCCCTAAAGCCCTTGCACCAGACAGCTCCACTTGCTGCAGGAAACAGGAAAGTTAGAGAAAGAACTTCCTCCTCTATCACCACACTTGGGCTGGGAAAGAGGAAAAGTCCCCCGGAAAGGGCAGAAGATGACAACTCAGAAGAGGAGCATGAGAGTCAGGCTTAACCTCTGGAACCTTCACAGCTCCATAAGTGAGAAGCCAGTGGTGGGGCTTGAGGAGGGACACACATGGCAAGAACTCAGCCCCGAACAGTGAGTGAGAAGCATGAGTGCTGGTCTTTACTCTGTGGGAAAGTCTGCCCTACCTCTCTGGGACTCCTAAAGTAGGAATTGGCTTCTTTACTACAACGTTCGCCAGAGCCATGGGGTCCTAAGGTGGCAGATGTGGGAAGGTTTCGCCCTGAGTGCAGGAGCAGAGGGATGCGTTGTCATGAGAGAATTTTAATACAGTAATAAAACTGGCTCAGTCACTCTGCTTTTTATTATCACCCTGAGAAGGCAATCGGAAGCAATGTCTGTGCTAAAATGCTCTTTGTCAGCGCATTTTATATTACACACACACACACACACACACACACACACACACATGTTTGCTTTGAGGAGCGAGAGCCCTTAGTTGGCAGGAGGTCCATGGAAGAGCTTTCCAGTGCACCCAATAATTACAAACGGTTAGTGCTACTCTAACACTGAAACGTAACGCTGCGGAAAATGTGAGAGCGGTGGTGCCGTGGGCGGGCTGCAGGATGGCCCCAGAGACAGCAGGTCTTCATGTCTGGAACCTGTCAATGTTACTTTCCTCGGCGAAAACCTCTGCAGATGTGATGAAGTTAAGGATCTTGGGGTAGAGAAATTATCCTGGATTATCTCAACGGGCCCTACATGCAATCATAAGTGTCCTCATTAAACAAAGAGGCAAAGGGAGATTTGACACGGACAGAAAACAAGGCGATATGGTTGCTCAATGAATCTAGAAGCTGTAAGTAACAGATTTCCCCCTAAGCCTCCAGAGGAAACACAGCCCTGCTCAACACCTGGATTTCAGCCCAGGGAAACTGACCTCAGATTTTCAGCCTCCCAGAAAGGTGAGAGGATAAATTTCTGTTGTTTCAAACTACCAAGTTTGCGATTACTGTGTTACAGTAGCCATGGGAAGCTAACTCAGGCAGGGAGGGGAAAGATAACTGCAACCAATGGACAACATCTTCAAAGGGGAATTTTGGTCTCTAGGACTTTCAATACCTTCTCCCTGGGGCCCAACATTCCAGATCATCAGAAGAGGACAGGATCTCCTGAGAGATGAAGGCTGGTGAACACAAAGTTGTAAAACCAGCTTGGACAGTTCCTATCCCCTCCCCCACCCCTCCCCACCCCAGGTAACCTCTGGGAAACTCCGCCCCAAAGAAGGTGGTGGCCATCCACCACCATCAGTAGTGCCCTTGGGACATTAGTGTAACTCTGCCCCCAGTCCAGAGTTCCCAGTTCAGACACATGGGCTGGCCAGGACAGTCATACTCAAGTGACATCCTGGACAGTTCCTGGAAAACCTCCCTTGGCTGGCTCAGCCTCTTGTTCTCCCTCTGGACTGCCCCTTTGGTAGACAGTCTTTGTGTGCCATTCAGATAGCAGATCATTTATCCATGGCAGGAAGCATTTCATCAGTGACCTACTTTCTCACTCCACACGTTACAGAAACCCAAATCCCTGCCTAAAGTGAGAAGACGATGGAGCCAAGAAGTCCAAGAAATGAGTTGCGTCCTAAGCCCCAGTGGGCGGAAGTAAAACAACCAGGCTCACCTGGGCTTGACTCCCCACCCCGCCCACCCATAACAGAAGGAAACTTAAAAAGCAGCAAAATGCCGTGAGAAATAAGGATTAACGCTGGTTAATAAACGTACTGAAAATGTGAACTGCCTCTGTGGCTTACCCCAGTGGCGTCTCATGTCCTCAGTCCGTGTGCGGCTAGGAAAAGCCCTGTCCATGCTGAATTCGGGTGAATCAAAACAGAGCTTCAGACAACTGCACGAGAGTTGTTCACTAAAGAAATCTCCCTGTGAATTCTTTCATAATGTGAGGACTCTCTTTTTAATTTATTTTTGATGAAAATCTGGATTCTTCCCTTCGTATTTGTTTAAGGAGAGATGCAGATTTACAAGTACAAATTCAAGTGAGTTCTGCTTCACTGCCAAGGTTAATTGCTGTCCTTCTTTCAAGGAAAACTAGGCTTCTGAGCCTCAGCTGCACTGTTTTTGCAAGCATCAACCTGGCCGCCCTATAAGAATTCCCCCAGCTATTCCCACAACCCACTCCCAGACTGAGGAGCATTAGGGCCATGGAGTCAAGCCATCGTCAAGGTCCCACAGCAGTAAAAGGTACTGAACTGGAGGAGGAGGTTGAGCAAATAACAGAAAGGGATACTGATATTTTTAAACAAGCGAATGAACTCAAAATACTCTAATTCTATTATATTATTAGGGGGAAAAGAAGGGACGATAAGGACTAGAAGAGAAAGACAGAGGAGGAAGGGAAGAAAGAAGATCAAAATAAAAATAATAGATAAAGAAGGAAAATTAAATATTATGAAAACAAAATGCAGGCTATGCGGAGAAAGGTACAGTGGGTTCCAAAATTTGGAAAATCTCTTTAGTCACTGGGACTGGGACTTAAGAAGAGCCCTCTGGACTACCAATGCCTTATATTTGCACAGTGTTTTACAATTTTCAAACAACCTTCCTTTTGACCCTTAGGACAGCCTGAAGACATGCCCTTTTACACACAAGTACACAGAGGCAGTTGGCATCCTGTCCAATACTCTACCCCGGGAGGGCAGCGCCTGACACTCGGGCTGCATTCCCAACACAGTACCTTTCCCACTGGCCCCCTGAAACACCCTGGGGTGATCAGGGGCCCCCCAAATCCTTGCATGCTGCTTTCATCGTGTGGAAGCAAATGGGCAAACACCTTGAAGTCACCCCCATTTCATTTGTACTAAATTATGTTTATAATCTGAGTTTGCTGGGGCAGCTATAACAAATGACCATAGACTGGGTGGCTTAAACAACAGATAATTATTTCATGTACTCTGAAGGCTGAGGAGATCAAGCTCAAGGAGCCAACAGATGTGGTATCTGATGAGAGCTCACTCCTTGGCCTGTGGATGCCTCCTTCTCCAGGTGTGCTTGCCGGGTCTTCCTTCGTGCACGCTCGTGAAGAGAGCTTTTGTGTCTCTCTCTCTATTAGGATTCTAATCCCATCGTGGGGCTCCACCACCATGACCTAATTTAAACCTAATTCTCTCCCAAAGTTACCTCCAAATACCAACATGTTGGGGATTAGGACTTCAACACATGACTTTTGGGGGACACAATCATTTAGTTCATGACATAACCTGAACCACAAAATCCAGGGTCTGTCAGAAGTTTCCAACAATAGGTAATGAATCTAGGTATTGGTAAAGACCATTGACCAATGCTGACATGGGAAGCCAAGGGGGGGTGGAAAAAGCAGAAGACAGGAGCTCCAGAAGGCCCCCTCCTACCTCAGTTTGCACCAGACAGAACTGCAAAGCATGGCGCGTTTATCCTGGATCCTTCCAGCCCTCTCTCAGAAGCCTCCTATCCTTGGATAGCAGCCCTCTCTGGGGAAGCCTGGGCTCTCCAGTAGCCTATCTCACCCTGCCTGCCCCCTGCTGGGAGTTTTTCTCCCTATTGTGGACCCAGTGTTTGTGTCCTCCCAGAATTCATACTAATGAAACCCTAATCCCCAATGTGATGGTATTTGGAGGTGGGGCCTTTGGGAGGTAATAAGGTCATGAGGCTAGGGCCCTCACCGTGGGATCAGTGACCTTATAAGAAAAGACAGCAGAGTTCAAGATTGCTCTCTCTCTACCCCACTCCCCACTTTCTCCCCCTTCTCTTCTCCCTCTCGCCGTTATCCCCACATGAGGAAACCAGGAAGACATTCTCACCAGAACCCAACAATGCTGGCACCATGATCTCAGATTTCCCAGCCTCTAGAACCGTAACAAATAAATGTTTGCTGTTTAAGCCAATCTATGGTTTTCTTGATATAGCAGCTGGAACTAAGATATTCCCCTAGCTTAACAATAAACATTTTTGTTTACCTAATACACAAGGCTTTAAGCCACCACCACCCCAACCCCCAACTCATACGCACACTTGTGCGTGCGCACACACACACACACACATACACACACACACGCACACACACATGTTGTGCTCGTAAGTGTTCATCAGCCTGTCTCTAAAAGACAAAATGCCCTGACTTGTAAGATTTGCCATTTCAATAGTGAGAATATTACCACCGTGGCTCATTTCAAATAACCAATGTGACATCCCTAAGTGGGGAGTCGGGAAGAGCTAACCCAGTTGTCCATCGTCATATAGCATTTCTACCACACACACAGCAGACGCAGAGAGCTTCAAAGCATCAGTCATTGTAAAATAATCAGAAAATGATCAGTTTGTGGTATTTTTTACCTTTGTTTCTAACAGAATTTATTGAATTGTAGTTCCTATCATTGAATTCATAATAATGATGGCTGTGTTTAAGAACCAGCCCACAGATTTGCAGAAACTGTTACCGTGAGCTCTATCCCACCCATAGGGGGAGCAACTAAGGGCAGCAAAAACTGCCCCACCCAGTCTCCATTTGGGCCTCATTTCCGGTCCACCAAGGGACTACTACATTTATCCTGTGACTCCAACCACAAAGGTTGAACTTCTTTGCAGGTAACTTTGCAGGTCTAGGAAGCAGATGTTCCTTGGTGTCCTATCCAGTTAGAAGTGTTTTTCAGTAGATGCTCTACCACAGGACAGATACTAGCCTCGAGCCCTGTGCCCTCTGCTGGCTCCCCTCCCTGCACCTCCTGTCATCCGAAACACACCCAGGAACCAATGTGGCCCCCAAACACCGGAATAAAACATGACATTCCAGTCACGCAGGGTTTGGGCTCGACAATGCCAAAATGTTGGAGCGTGTAAAACGACTTCCCCTCTGACTCGACTTCCTGTGTTGACATGTAGAGAAGGCCAGGCTGCTCCCAGCAACCACACATGGGGCACACCCGGTGGGGGGGGGGGGATCTTTCTGAGAAAGTCTCACAGGGCCTTGAAACAGGGGTAGAAGACAGCTGCCTGCTCTGCTCTGACGCCCTTGACTAGAGGTTGAACTTTCTCGCTCACCTTCCCAAGCACATGATATTGGAAAAAAGGATGGCAGAGCCAGCAAATCCTCTCATCAAAGAGGCATTGACTTTTAATTTCACAAATGTGGCTCTTTTCCATAAGGAACAGAGAGAATTCATTAGGAGTCGTACTCCAGAGACTTAGTCCACCTCCATGTTTCTTTCTGCTGGCTAGCTTATAATTATACCCTAGATTTCTGATTACAGAAACTTCTCCCCTTAACCTTTGTACAGTTTGAGACTCTCCTTTGCCAGTGTGCCTTATAAAAATGAGAGGATACAGGAAATTGGCCAAGAAAGGGACCTTCCTTCCCAGCTCGTGCTTCATCCACAGATAAAAGGAATGAGTGGGAACACCAAGCTAATGAGACCATCACCATCCCTGGAAAGCAATTCCCATGTGCGTCCTTCTTGAGAGGGGGCAAAAGCAAACTCTGCCGCTACCCTGTCCTACAAATAAAAGAGCCATTGAAAAGAAGCTCGTTTAAAGTATGCGACACTACACAGACCTGGTCAGCGCCACATCTACCAGCCGGAGAGATAAGTTCACGTGTCACAAGCTGTCCACGGCATTGTCTTACCATCTGCTGAACCGCATAGAGGAGGAAATTACACAGATCAGCAGCCTTTACCACTCGCCTGCCCTGAATCCTCCTTCTGCTGCCATAGAAGCAAGGCCATTTCCAAAGCCTCTGTAGGAGGAAGGGCCCCCGTAGGTGTGCACCTGCGAGTGGTTGTACAGCGAGAGGCACGGGTGTGGGAAAGGCGGAAAGAGATGCTAATTCGAGAAGGAGGCAGCGACGGACGGTGCTCCTATCTCCCTGTGGCAAATGCATCACTCTGCTAGTGGGGAGAACAACAGAACATCTGAGCAGTGGCGATGTCTCTCCCCGCCTCACACACTTATCGTTTCTTCTTTTCAAAAAGAAAATTTCTCTCTAGCTTTGTGTTATTAGTCTCCAGTGATGAACAATAGGTTAGAAATTCTGAGAAAATAAACTGCTGAAATTATTATTCACTCCCTGCTCCAGATTGCTCTGTGAGCTACGGAATACATGTTCTGCATTCGGTGACGAAGGCCCCGTCCCATGTGTTTTCCCAGTTCAATCAACTGTGCTAAGAACTGTCACAATAGCCCTTGACGACAAGAAAATAAAATTTAGGGTAGAACGGAAAGCCTGACTTGCATGGTAATTCTCGTCTGCACCTGTTCCCCCACCCCTCCTTACTCCTTTTCCCCCCACATTGGCAGTGTTTGTGAACCTCTCCATCCACCTTAATGACGAAGGAAAAGAAATGGGTTGTTTTTCCAGTTTGGATAATTGCTTCTGAAATGTTGTCACAATCTTGCAAATGACTATATTTCTTTCATGTCAGACCACTGTGATTTCTGCACAACACAGGTTACAGTTTTGTGAGGGTTCTGGTCTGAGAGGCTTAAGTTTTGTTTCAGTTTGGGGGTTTTGTTTTTCGGGTTTTTTGTGGGGCTTTTTTTGTTGTTGTTTTTAAGAAAAAGACAAAGCAAAAACCAAATAAGTCACCGTGATAACTTATGACAGAAAAATCAACATCTGAATCGAATGATAATAGCAGGAGCCAGGCAGCAGGGACAGGATGTGTCTTGTGCCAAGAAAAGAAAGGCACGGAAAGTTATTTAAAACTGATCGAACCCCACTAGGAGTCACAATCCCATCACGGTTTCCCTTTGGAAAAGCAGTTTTCAGAAGCCCCAATTAACCTTAATTGAATTCTGCCTTGGTAATATCTGGAATTTTAATTGACTGGGAAGGTGATCATAAATCTCCCTTCATAATGCGGCTTAGCCATTACTAAATCCCCGGATGGCACGCAGCCTTGTCATGCAGGGGACTTACTATTCTGCGGGCGAGGCTGGTTTTTAGATCATAAAACAAACAGTCAAAAAAGAAAGCCCTTCACTGTCAAAGACAGCCTGAAAACGGCTTCAGTGCAGAAGTTCAGAGGAGAAATAAAGGATTCGAATGAACCAAAGGTTCACGTTTGTGCCGTAGGCTTCAATGCCTTCCCAAAGCGTGACCTGAAGCATCCAGCCCGCTAAGCCTCCCCAGAAGAAATTATCCCCCAATCATTTAGGATAAGCATAGTATCATTCGCGTTTTCTCTTTTAGAAAACCATCAGTTCACTTTTTTTTTGATTAAAACTGCTGAGGACAGGGAACTATCTTAGGCCTTTCAAATTGCCTGAATGTGGCTATTTAACTCAAAGACTCCCAATGAGGTGCCTCTTCAGAACCCCAACGGCATCCAAAACTGAGGGAAACCTGAGCATGTGTGTTTTGAAGAAAAAAGGAAATCTCCCTAGTAGATTCAGATTTGGAATTCCCTACCACCCACCCAAACACACCACCTCCCATTGAAAAACCATGGCTTTAGCCAATGTGACAGGCTCCCCCAATCAAAAAATCAGGTGGGTTGGTTCTTGGTTCACTAAATTGAATGTATGCTTAAAATCAAGTAAGTTACTAGTTATTTTGAAATTATGTAGAAATAGTTCGGGTGTGATTTGACATTGTAGGAGGCCCCACGTCTTAAGAGAAGTTACTCTCTTGTTTCTCCCATTTTCACCCACACATTTTGATCCCTCTACCATAGTCAAAGAAAAATCAGAGTATTTCCCCTATATAATGGTCTCCTTGCTTATGTTTCAGTCAAAAGCTCACTACCCCTGCCAGCAGAGACCAACAAAACCCTAAAAGGTCACCAATGGGAGGGAAACAGTTCTGTATCCTAGCCAGGTGGGGGAAAGAGTGCAAAGGGGAATTTAAAGAGTCCTGGTTGGGTACAGGGGAAACCTAGCTCTCTTCTAAAGACTCCCATCTCTCTTCTCACTTCAACTGTCACCATTTTGCAGGAACCGTTGAGATGTCCAGTGGAGAAATTGGTGGGAAGGGAACCATGCAAACTCAAACTGACACTATGTAAACTCAGAAAACAGGATCATTTTGTCAACTCTGCACAAGTTTTCCTGAAACTTGAAAACTTGAAAGGAAAGGAAATAACAGCTGTAAATAGCTTTAATAGTAATTAATAATTTTATGCATTGTCTTTTTCTTACCTAATTCAGCTCACTCTCTCTCCCTCTCTCCATTTCTCTCTCTCACCCACCATACACATTTTGAATGCTTCTCATCCAAACAACACTTTTCAGGAATGACACTGAGAAAAAAAGGACACAGAACTGTTAAGGAAATCTAGACACCAATTAATTTTGCCCCCTGCTTGCTATGTAACTTTTCAAGCCTCCTTCGTAAGTGGGAATAAGAATGTCAATGATTGATGAAAGTTAAAGAAGATGCCTGCAGAACAGGACCCTCATTATATTAATTCCCTCAATATACCTCATTTAGGATGAAAATATCAAAAGAGAACAGAGGGAATTACATGAGTAAATCTGGCATCTATACGGCATAAGTATGGGAGATTGGCATTCTCAGCATACGGATATCTGTTTACCAGTTGGCCTGTTTCAGGAAATGTTTCCAATTACTTGTAATTAAGGGCAAATCACAGAGCAAGCCCAGAGAGGAGACATAGGCTATTTCAGAGTCAATCTTTAATATTCAGGCCAATATTTCCAAAGTGCAATCAGTGAGGTACCTGCATTATAAATATCCTGGACCCATATCACCATCGCTGAGAATGGGGCCCAAGAATACACACTTTACAAGCTATTCGCGTTAAATTCATGCTCATTAAAAACTAGAAATCACTAATGGAGGCAACAATGATTACCATTTATGAGAAATTTTCTTATTAAGTCAAGGGATGCCTGGGTGGCTCAGTTGGTTAAGCATCTGCCTTTGGCTTGGGTCGTGATCCTGGGGTCCTGGGATTGAGCCCCGCAAGCAGGGAGCCTGCCTCTCCCCCTACCTCTCCCTTGCTCATGCGCTCACTCTCGCTCTCTCTCTCTCGCTCTCTCTCTCTCAAATAAATACATAAAATCTTAAAAAAAAAAAAAGATTAAGTCCAAGTGATCTATTTGTTTAACAATCTCAGGTTTAACAAACGTTTTCCCAGGTTTATCACTGAGTGGACAAACTAAGTCAGGTTTCTTATTTTGTTTTGCTTTTAAAATATGAAGAAATGAACATAAGCCCTCCAGGACTGGAAAATCCAGTACAGTGGGGTGACAGAATAACTCATGGAGACCTGTGGGTCTACAAAAGTCTGGGAAAGCTGCAAGTGCTGATATTGACCAGGGGTCCATCAAGTGACATAGTGAGTGTAGCATTTGCTACATAACAAACCACTGCAAAACATAGAGACTTGACATAACAATCACTTTTTCACTCAGGACTCCAAAGTTTGACTGGGTGGTGTTTTGATTTTGACCTGGCTCAGTTGGGGCCAGGTAAGCGAGGATGACCTCACACACCTGTCTAGAGACTCAGCTGGTGCTGGCTTAGCTCTGCTCCCCAGGGTCCTCCTCGGTAGGCTCGCAGGGGCTTCCTTACACCCTGGCCAATTGAGGACAGCAAGTGGAATGTGCAGCCCATCTCAAGGAGCAGGCTTAGAACTCACACAACATCACGTCAACCACATTAAACGCGGCCAAGGACAGACCAAATCCAAAGAATGGGGAAAAAGACCGCACCTCTTTATGGAAGGAGGGGCAAAGCCATTGTGACCGTGTGCAATAATACTTCATAGCATAGACAGTCAGAGATTCGGGAAGACTCCGGAGCACAGGTGGTGCTGAAAATAGGATCAAAGTAGACGCTGTGTCTGTGCCCTTCACCCAGCCTGCAACGTCCTGGCAGCATGGCCCCCTTTCATCTAGTAAGTCTCACTCCCTTCACATCCTGTTCAACCACTTGTCCCTCTCCCTTATGTTTTCTACGCTCATTTTTCAAAAACAGCCAAGCCTCTATGAGACACTGACCTTATCGGGACTGGAAAACATGGTAATGGTTAACATTTCTCCGCAAGTTGTTGAGACTTGAGACTTTTTTTTAAATCATTATTGTTTTTAGTTAACATATAAAGTATTATTTGTTTCAGGGGTACCGGTCTGTGATTCATCAGTCTTACACAACACCCAGCGCTCATCACAATATATACCCTCCCCAGTGTCCGTCACCCACCCACCCCATCCATCCCCCCTACCCCCCACTCCAGAAACCCTCAGTTTGTTGCCTAAGATTAAGAGTCTCTTATGGTTTGTCTCCCTCTCTGGTTTCATATTGTTTCATTTCTTCCTCTCTCCCCCTATGATCCTCTGCCTTATTTCTTAAATATCAGTGAGAGCATACGATAATTGTCTTTCTCTGACTGACTTATTTTGCATAGCATAATACCCTCTACTTCCATCCACATCGTTGCAAATGGCAAGATTTCAGTTTTTTGGATCAGCCTTGAGACTTCTGAATAACCTTTAGCTTGTGTCTCTCCTTGTCTGCTCACAACTGGCCATTGTGGACACCATCTCTGCAATACTGCCTTGACCCCAGAACACATCCCCTCCTGAGGACTCATGCCGCCATCACCTTCCTCAGCCTCTCAGTATTTTTCCAACATTTGCTAGCAGTAATGAGACCCTGGGCAACTCCCTTCAGGTTTCCATGCTTCTGTGTCCTCATCTGTAGAATCAGAATGACAATGTACTTACTGATCAGAGTCGATATGAGGATGAAATGGTACAGTCCACATGGAGTATCTAGCCCAGAGCCTAGCACAGCAGTACATGCTGACTGAACGTAACCCGTTCTATTCCGCCTATTGCAATTCATCCTTCTTATTTCCCAGATTGTTTCTCCAGCTCAAAAAAACAGAAGGAGTCCCCTAAAGACTTTGAGAGCAAAAAATGCAAGGCCCTTCACAACAGACCCTGTTGTATCTGCCATCTTTCTTGAGCTTCCCCTCAAAATTCCCTGCTCTTCCACTGAGAACCCTTACCCTTTTCCCCCTATCTAAGCCATAGTCACCCCGCAAGACATGTGCCCACCAATGCTCTGTGACCACCTACCTGCCCAGGCACCATAGCAGTGCCCTTAAATACAGTCATAGTCCCGTCCTGGGAAGCTCATTGCCCTCTTAAAAGATCTCCTTGATGGTAGTCTTTCTCACTCTCCATTATACAACCAGTCTCAAATGACCCTTTCTTCCTTGGGGCATCCAAAATAATGTATTTGTGCTTCCTTTATGGCACCTGTTCTGTGCCTTGTATTGCAGTTCTGACTCAGCTCACATCCTGAACTGCAGTCTCTTAGAACTGTGTCATCATCCAACCTCCACAACTACGCTTCATTGAGTGTTGTGCATGTAATGGACCCTCAATAACCATTTTCTGAATTAAAAGAGAGAACTAACCCCTGCTTTATCAGCACATTGGACCTTAGCAGGCTGCGATGTATTTTGAGCCATAATTTAGCTGAGCTGATATAATCATTCACCATAACATTACTATGTTCTGTTGTATCAACACACAAATGTGCACAACTCACTGCCTCAACCGCTTCCTATATTATTATATATTTTTGAAGAATTTGTAGGAGCAAGAGGTTCTCAAAGCTCTCACTTACTCTTGATGTTTTTGCCTCTTTTCATAGGATCTCTGGGTGAACTATTATCTCTGGCTGACGGTATTTTAAATTTACCCAATGGTATTTAAATCTATCTGATGGCATTTTAAATTGATCTAATCTTTTTAATTTATTTAATCTAATTTAATTAAACATCATTTCCACCTGATGTTATTTAAATTACCCAAATGATATTTTAAATTTATCACAGAGGTTAATCAGAATCAATAAAATTGGTTTAGGGCCGTGGTTCTCAAAGTGTAGTCCCTGGACCAACAGCAGCATCAGCGCATCAGCATCCCCGGAGGACTTGTTAGAAATGCAAATTCTCCGGCCCATCCCAAACCTACTGTATCAGAAATTCAAGGATGGGGCCCAGCAGGCTGTGCCTTCACCAACTTCAGGTGACTCTGATGCTCCCCAACGTTCAAGAACCTGTAGCGAAGAGATGGAGTGCAGTCATTTCTGGGCAAATAAGCTGATAATGCAGATACAAGATGGGAAACAAGGTTTTTAATGAAAATCAGCTACCCCTGGGTTACGGTTTGCATAGAATTGCAGAAGACCAGCAGAGATGGCAGATGAGCACAGTGGCTGAGACCCAATTTCTGTGACTGGCCAAGGTACAAGATACGCATCTGTTGACTCTGGAACTAAGGGGATAAGGACTATGTTATAATGTGACACTGTCAGCACCCAGAATTATTTTCAGAGCTGGATTTTTTTCCTTCACAAGTGCAAGGAAAAGGTCCGAAAGATTTAGAATGCACTCTGAAGAACGCAGTGTACAGAATGTCTGAGAATTTGGGTTTTCTCTTCACAATGCGAGATTCAGAAACGAAAGGAAGGAGCAGAGCGATGGATTGCACGGTGGCTCGTGTCACAGCAGACCCCACCAGCCTCACCTGAAGGTACTCATGCATGCAAAGCGGTGGCTAAGCGGCCCAGGAGCCTTAATTGATCTCCCTGACAGCTGCTGGGGGCACACCCACTGTCACGCCCTGGCAAGCACACCAGGATTCCCCTATTAACCTTTAGGACACCACAGGCCCAAGACTCAGAGCACATGTTGCTGCGTAACTACTTAATCTTCCTTAGATCTGGTGACAACCTTCCAAACAGCAGAAAAACAGGCCTCGCTCCGTTTGAGGACTTACTGCTAGGCCAAGGGAAGCAAACTCCGTGACTTTCTGAAAACTATAGAGTATGGGCATGTAAAAGTTTACAATTCACTCTCTGCATATTGCTATTGGCTAAGTTCCTTAATGGGAGGATTTTCAGTGATTTCTTAGACAATCAAATTGGCTGCAGAGATTTAACGATCTATCGTAAAGATGTGCAGGGGATGTGGAGAGAGAAAGAATAAAGCATGACACAATGAAAGAAACTTCCATGGAGGTAAGAATCTGACACATAATTCCTAAGTTTTTAAAAATCAGGGGTGTCTGTGATGAAGGCTAACAGAATACAGCTGGAAGTCAAAGTGGTGCTCAAATCAGTAATGGCCACATAAAATTACGATGAGTTGTACAGGTAGCATGATCTCCTCTGGGAGATCACATAAAATTATGACTGTAAAGCAACAAGAAAATAAATTAAGATTCTGCATCCAACATAGGTTCCATCTGACTGTTTAATGGTACCCACCATTCACCATAGAAGGTGACATTCATTGACAAACAGCTTGACAAGACTTTGGGTTTACTGAGATATAATCGACAGATAAAATTGTAATATGTTTAAAGTGTACCCCATGATAATTTGATATACGTGTACAGTCCCAGTAATTTCAGGAGCAATTGACTTTATAATGTCCCCTCTCTCTCCTTCCCAGTCCCACCTCGATCAAAACCTAAGGACTTACTCACAAATACATTTGAAGAAAAAGAGGAATCTTCTCTCCTGGACAAAGCTACAGAAGAACTCTCAGTACAGTTACGAACACTATGAAATTCTGCCACAGATTTGTTACCATCCTTTCTCACCTTTCAGACTCAACGTGATTTATTCAGTACACAAATATTCATTGAGCTCCTAATAAGTTCCAGATGCTGTGCTATAAACTGGGAATACATTCAAAGAATTTGCAATCAAATGCAGCAGACCGAAGTTTCATCAGTACCACCTGCGGTGCTTGTTAAAATACCGATTTCCAGGCCTTGCTCCAAACCTACATCAGGGTCTCTTGGAACGGAACCTTAGGTCTGTGGGCTTCAGAGACCACAGTATTAAAGCCCACTGGTACATGTTAATAGGAAAAGTTTCTTCCCTCTTCTGCAGACTATAGTTGGCTTTGTCCTCACGCCAGTAACTGCTTCCTTAAAAGGAAGCCTGTGTGCATGGCGGCCTAGAGCAAATGCTCCCTCCATTCTGGCCTCTCACAGACCCCCAGATTCTGCCAAAGGCACATGAGCCGCCAGGGGAAGGTTTAGGCCATTTGGCCTTCAGCTAAGGCTCTCGGACAATGAGGGGGGTCTCAGCGGAAGTGGTACAGGCCGCTACAACTTGACTTTGTTGTATTTGGCATGTGTGCTGAGGCAAGGTGGAGGTTCCAGTGACTCAGCAGAATGAGAAAATGGAGGCAATGCTTTGGGGCCTTTTAACCTAAAAGTGTTTAACTGAAGGACAAAGGTAATTTTTTCTAATTTTATACCCTTTGGACTTTATCATATCTGGACTTGAAATTTCAAGGGCATTTAATTACTGAACCTTAATTTCTTCCTGGGAATTTGATAATGAGAAAGACCTTCTACCCAACTTTGAGGTATCTCTCTGTCGTTGGTATTTTATTCTTAGGCTACTTAATCTCCTTATGGATTCTCTTGATATGCAATGCTGAACAACAGGCCAGAGGAAAAGGGTGCTCTTTCTTGGGCTCTGTCCTCAACAGCCTTCGAATAATCAGTAGCTCTTAGCAGAAATTTGCAGAGGGCCTGTCAGCTGCTTGTTCTGACTAGGTGCCCTGGAAATTAAATGTCTCTGCTTTAAATGATGCTACAAGACAGTGAGGGAGTGTGGAACTTGAAAATGTGGTGATACAGTGGTTCTGGGGAATCAGATAGACTCATACCTGAGTCCTACAAGGCCAGGCCCAAAAGCCCTCGTAAGCGGCATTGGGGAAGTGAGGTATTAAAGGTTCTCAGACTCCTGTGGTCAGAGTAAGACCAAGAATGAGACAGGGACCCAGAGAGTCCATCAATGGTTTCAAACTAGGGGTTCTCCAAACATGAGCCCAGAACAGCAACATCAGCACCACCTGGGAAGTAGTCAGTCATTTTAGTGTCTAGTCAAGTCATTGGTGGGATTCCAGAAAAACTCCTTCTGTGCCAACGTGCCCAACACAGGGGTACAAGGCCAGAGGTCACATAACACTGGGAATGAGTCTGAAGGCTAGGATGCTCACCTTTAAGTGAGCCAGCCTAAAGGATCAGACTCACTCACATCAGAGACTTTTCCCCAAATCAAGCTGTATGAGTAATTTTAAGGATATAAACAGATAGGAGACCTAGGCAAAACAGAGTGAGGTCTGCATGACTACCCAGGTCCCTCCTTCCCACATCTGATGCATGTCCTCTGGTCCAGGGTAATAACACATGGGGTCTCTAAATGAGGTTTCTGCCCTCCTCTCACAGCAGGGAGATTTTAGGTTATGAAATATCCCCACTTCATACCCAGATAGTCGTACAGGTAACATGACCTCCTCCAGGGATCACATCTTATAAATGTATAACATTGAGGTTGATCAACCATAAGTAATCTTAAATCAGAAATATCCAGGTCACCATGTGCCTGGGTGGCTCAGTTGGTTAAGCAACTGCCTTTGGCTCAGGTCATGATCCCAGAATCCCAGGATCAGAGTCCTGCATCAGGCTCACAGCTCCATGGGGAGTCTACTTCTCTGTCTGACCTTCTTCCCTCTCGTGCTCTCTCTCTCTCACTGTCTCTCTCTCTCCAATAAATAAATAAAATCTTAAAAAAAAAAAAAAAAAAAAAGAAAAGAAGAAATATCCAGGTCAGAACATTTCATAGATAAAGACTCTCCTATCAAAGGTCAGCGATCTGTCAGGAGGTCCATTATCAGCATGTTTACAGGGACTTGGCACCGGGCCACCTCCTACCTTTTTAAGGATTCCTCCAGAAATCAGAGGAGAAATGGATCACAGGTGAACTCCTTTGACTCCCTCCTCCTCCTCCCACAGGACATTTCCAGGAGAGTATGGAAAGGCTCTATTAATAATTATGCCAAGACAACATCTGTGAACTGGTACCGGCCAGGAAAAACCAGCATCTCTGGTTACCCCATCTATGGCATCCCACAGGGAGGTGGGTGCCTGCTGGAAGTTTGTAGGTAGTAGAAGAGAACCAAGATTTGAAATGCAGGGAACCAGAAGCCAGTATATGGAAAATTATGTTAATCTTCAAACATGGAAAATTATAACTGGAGGATTCAATTCTCATAGAAGCCTAGTCAAAATAAAAGTTCTCTTCTGTCAGAAATGGACTCAATAATACATGAAATATATATATATTTACAATTATAAATGCACTCTGTATTTTTTCTTTTTTTATGAGAATCATACAAAACAGAATTTACCATAACTCCTTTATCCCAGGCCAAAATCCTACAGTTGTATTAAACAAGTTTATCTGTGTGTGACATCACAGGATTTATGTATTTCCACGCTAATAAAATAAAATTAAGAAGCTCCGATCAATCATGCCAAAGGAAGGGCTGAGTTATCTATGAGCACTATAGAAACTGAATATCACAAAATCATTGTCCTGTAAAGAGGCAACCAAACCGCACTGCCAAAACAAAAACAAAAACAAAACAAAACAAAACAAAAACATAAACATATCCTAGAGAACATATTAATAAAAATAATATGTTAGGGGCGCTTGGGTGGCTCAGTGGATTAAAGCCTCTGCCTTCAGCTCAAGTCATGATCCCAGGGTCCTGGGATTGAGCCCCGCATCGGGCTCTCTGCTCAGCGCGAGCCTGCTTCCTCCTCTCTCTCTCTCTCTGCCTGCCTCTGCCTACTTGTGATCTCTGTGTCAAATAAATAAATAAAATCTTTTAAAAAAAAATAGTATGTTATTTTCTGGATTTTGTGATGTTTGTTATATTTTTCAGCTTCTGGAGCAGCCACATGGTGTGACAGGGAAAAAAGAGACTGGGGAGTCGGACAGTATTGGTTTGAATCCTGGTCCTCGTGTTCACGAATCACGTGACTTCGGATGCGTCTCTTTACCTCTGGTGCTTCTGTTTCCTCATCTGTAAAATGGGGAGAATACAAATGGCCTACAGCATAGGAACATCATGAAGATGAAATAGGCTGATAACTATAAAGTACCTAGAACATGACCCAGTACTAAGTGCTCCATATGTGTTAACAATTAAGCGGGCCAGTTTCTTAACCTCTCCGAGCCTCCAGTTCTACTCCTCCAAAATGAGGAAATAACACTCATCCTAAGAAACACAAGGAGTCAGGGCTACTAAGGTTACTCGTATTAACGAATATCAATACATGAGAATTACTGGTCTTCAAATAACAGGTGCTAGGGAGCCACGCAGTGCCTCCTTTCAGCTTCCTCCTGAAGGACTCCCATCCCTCGGGAGGAGGTGTGGGCGCTCCTGCCTGCACCCGCCCCGCCCCCACCACCACCGCCGCCCACCCGCGGGTTGCCCAGCTCCTGCCCTGTCCCCTCCCCCCACCCCCTAACACACACTCCCTCTCACCCTCTCAGATTCCCAGCTGCTCTAACAGCTGCCTCAGTTTCGACCTTCGATAACACGGTTTCCTTATCCTTTGTTTTGAATAAACGCCCCCACATAGCCTTAAGGCAACAGAATTTCTGCCTTTTCCATTTTATTTCATGGTTTTTCTTTTTCCTCTCTTTTTCAAGTTTACAGTGTTTACTTTATTACACTCAGTATGAAAAAAAATGAGCTGTTAATTGGAATGCCTGGGTTCTCTCCATGCCTAGAAATTAAACAATACACTTGGGTCCCAAGAAGAAATGGGTATTGATTCAACTTTAACTGTCAGGGATGTTCTCTGACTTCTAACACTCCCTCTCTCCCCTTCCCCAGGAAAACAGCCTATTTTAGGCCTATTTTAGGTAATGCAGCCTGACTTGAATCGTGGAACGGTTTGAAGCCTTTATTTAAAAAGCAAAAACCCTAAACTAACACCTCAAATGAGGTCATTTCAATGTCGTACTTGAAGGAAACTATGAAAAACTGGGTACTTCACTGAACTTCAACCTCCGGGGTCAGTTTAATCCACTCATTGATTTTTATTCATTTATAGACCATTAAGGGCCAGCGTGTTACTCTGATAGGCACTCCTCAGATGCAAGGCCAAAGAAGCCAAAACTTGACTACTCGGTTTCTGAACGCAAGAGCCATGCTGCAAAGACCAAGATCCTGAGCTAAAGAAGGAACGTGGGAAAGGGGGACAGGGAACTGAGGCAGGGGGGAAGGAGGAAAGGACGTCAGCTCTGTGCTCTGTCCACATCCACCTATGTGCCTGAAAAGAAAAATACTGCCAGCTCCGCACCCATCTATTGGACTCCTGCCCAAGCCAAGTTTTGGGTTTTGGGTTTTGCTTTGTTTTTTAAGATTTTATTTCCTTACTTGTCAGAGAGAGAGATCACAAGCAAGGGGAGCGGCAGACAGAGGGAGAAGCAGGCTCCCCACCAAGCAAGGAGCCCGATGCGGGGTTCGATCCCAGGACCCTGGGAGGATGACCTGAGCCGAAGGCAGACACTTAACCGACTGAGCCACCCAGGAGCCCCAGTTTTGGGGGGTTTTTTGTTTTTGTTTTTGTTTTTGTTTTTGTTTTTTAATGAGTTAGACCTAGATAGAACAACAGCTCTCACAGAGGGAAAATCACCAGTATTATCCCAGGTCATTCCAAGGCATCCTCCCGTTAAACTGTTTAATCTATAAATCTGAATGAGAAAGATGCATATTTTGCCACGTTTCAGGAGCAGGCCACTACTATTCCACAGAAAGAGGCCTGTGGGATCATCTGGTTTGCTCCCCACCCCCCCACCCCCGCCCAATAAGCCCTCCCTTCCCCTCTTACTGGGTTGCTCAGTCTGGGTCTTGTCTCACTGTGGACCTGGATCTCAACTAGCCCATGAGGACGGACACTCAGCAGCCCCTGGCACTAACACATTCAAAAAGCATACCCAAAAGCCTGCTACACAAATAGTATCAGAGTTGAATATCACATTCTTAAAAACACAGATATGTTAGGGACTCCTGGGTGGCCCAGGAGGTTAAGCGTCTGCCTTTGGTTCAGGTCATGATCTCAGGGACCTGGGTTCAAGCCCTGCATCAGGCTCCCTGCTCAGTGGGAAGCCTGCTTCTACCTCTCCAGCTCCCCCTGCTTGTGTTCCCTTGCTCTGTGTCAAGTAAATAAATTAAATCTTAAAAAAAAAAAAAATAGATACATTAAATATGAGCGATGTGTGTAAGTTTAAATACTAACTGAATCACGGTGTTTAGGCAATTCAGATGTGCATGTGTGCATCCTCCTTCTTTTCCTTATTTCTTTTTCTCATCTATTTTAGGCCCGAATCTCCAGGACTCCCTGTACTCTGAAGGAGTAATGTAAACTCCTGAACAGGATGGGCATCTGTCCCCATCGAAGCTCTCCCGGAATGGGAGGACATCTAGCTCTACAACAGTTCACAAAGCAGGACCTTTGATTCCAACCACAACCTGAGTAATCGCAAATCTGCTGAAAATCCTGGCATATAATCAGCAGATCCAAAAAGTCATGGCCAGAGGCCCATTTACTAAGGATCCCCTGAGGAGGGTTAACTGCTAAAGAAAATGACAGTTGTCCTTCATAAATGAATATAATGGAGTTGACCCATTGCTAGGGAGGAAAGTAGAGGCCTGGCATTAGAATCAGACTTGGGTTACAGTCTTGGCTCTGCCACTCACCAGCTTGGTGACCTTAGATTAAATAACCTCTCAGACTCTATTTTGTCACCTGTAAAATGGGAAGAAGTCCATCCAACTCATGGGGTTGTCACGAAGATTAACAAAATGAGGTTGCAAAGCCGTCTGGCCCGCGTAGTGCCGCCAGTGTAGGCTTTCAGGCGACAGTACTAATCAATAGGATAGGCTAGTGATAAGATACGGGCTCTGAGCTATTTTTACAATAAAGCACCACCCAAGCAATTAGCATCCCTCTTCCAAAGGTCGGCTTTCATCCATAGGCATTAACAAAGCAAGGCTTCAGTTACACCCTGCCTGAGATCCCTGCTGGGGGATGCTCCCTCCTCCAGGGCTGATCGTCCCTCACCTTGTGGCTGCTCACGGTCTGTGACTCGCGACACAGGCTTTAGCTAGATGCCGCCACTCCTCTAAGGGAGCCAGCAGAGAGAGGCGTGTGCAGGCAGCACCCTGCTTTCCTTGTGCTGCCTAGTCTCTGCATCACTCCACCTCAGGCCACACTGGGGTGTGTCGTGGATTTCCCTAAAAGGCTGGGGGAATTAAAGGGATTGACAACATTGGAAGAGAACACAAAGTTCTTTTTTTTTTTTTAAGATTTTATTTATTTATTTGACAGGGAGAAACATAGGGAGAGAGGGAACACAGCACGCAGAGTGGGAGAAGGAAAAGCAGGCTCCCTGACAAGCAGGGAGCCTGATGCGGGGTTTGATCCCAGGACCCCGGGATCATGACCTGAGCTGAAGGCAGATGCCCAACCGACTGTGCCACCCAGGTGCCCGGAGAACACAAAGTTCTATGTTAAATGATGTTTCCCGTAGCCTGGGGGAAATGGATCCAGATAACTAACCCCCCTCCTCCACAAGCAGCCCACCCCACTTCCCAACACTGCTCTCCTATCTCAGATCTGCCCACCTCTCAAAATCATGTCTTTCCTTTATGCCCCGCACAGACAACGCTTAGGTGGTAGCACAGCTTGGCATTAGTTACCTGTACAAATCCACCTCACTTACCACGCAAGATATCCCTACCCTCAGCCTCTCCAGAATCTACCTCATTCCTCTATCAAGTCTGAGCTAACCCTGCCAAATAATGCCCCAAAGAAAGAAATGAGGCTTCAGCAGAGCGCTTAGTGATGACTTTGGCACTTCAAGCTCCAAAGAAGAGTCCAGCGAGATAGTCTTGGACCAGGACTCACAGACTCAAATGGCCGGAGCGGTCACACAGATCATGGCAATGCATGAAGCAGGCCAGGTACAAAATCCCAGCAGACTGAGTGAGGTCTGCCCTGTCTAAAAGAAGCGGCTTCTACCAGTCTCCCCAACTCTTAGCATGCAGACTCTAGGTCAGTGTTGCCAGATCTTCCCGTGGCTTAAGATAGAAATCTGGGTTTCTATATAAAATCTCCAAAGTTTTGTAATTGGCAGTCACTTGACATTCAAAACAAACACCGCATGCCAAACAAAACTGAACCATGATTTTGCTTCACCTCTTTCAAACCTGTAGGATTTCTTAACTCCCGCCCTATAGTTCGCAAGGCTGCCTCTCTCACAGTGAAGTTAATATCCTATAACCATGCAAAGCAATACCTTTCCTTCATCACGAATCCTCCCCCATCCCCAAATCCTCAAATTCAAATTGTACCTCTCTGGCTGGCGAGAATCCAACCCATCGATAAGTACACACACACAGATTGACCGCAGCTCTCTTATTACACCAAAGGCCTGCCCCAAGCTTTAAAAAATTACCATACACAAGGACTGCTTTAAATTCTTAGCCAGAGAGAGTCCTTTTCTCCGGAAAGAAGGAGGAGGACCATTAGTGATTAGGGTCTCACAATGAGACACCTGTCTCATCCAAATATCCCTGTGAGCAGCAACCTACAAGTGTGAAGTAACGGTCAGAAATTAGAACCATTTTGTGTGTGTGTGCCTGTACTACTGTTTTTCTGAGAACAAGGCTAGCTATCCTTTAGAAGGATCAAATAGAATTTGAAAATCACCCTACTTTATATGGCAAGAGTTTTAAGAATATCAAATATTTCTTACCAAAGAAAAGTATTTGCGAGCAAATGGGTCAGAAGATTTTTCCACGATTATCTCTTGCAGAACAGAGCAATCTGAAACCAGAGAAAATGGGTGTTGCTGTGGGGGAAGGGGCGGAGTGGAGGGGGATGCTATTAAGAGTGTAAGAAAGCCAGTCCCTGAGAATCTCAGACCCAGAGATAGAATAACTTTCTCCTACTGGACATGTGAGCTTCAAGCACAAGAAAGGCTGCATTTCAAGCTGAAAGCCCATTTCAAAGCATAAATATTGGGAAAGTAGACCAAGACATCAGCACATTCTAAACACAGCTGTGTTTGTCCACACCTCCTCCCTGCCAGGCTGTGTTTGATTTAACCGGGCAACCCAGGGGTGAAAGACTCTCGCATCCAATTATTCAATCTCCGAGACTCTGGTTCTCCCAGCATTATTATGGTTAATGTTGGATATAGTAAATTGACCTCTTTTTAAATGTTGCAGCCAACAGAGAAGTTTTAATAATCTTTGCAGGATGAAATGTGTGTTTAGAGGGCTGTGAATTGTATTCATTCTGGGAAGGAAAATGTCCAGCCACCTGTTCCGAGTATCGCAGGCTGCTCCCGCTGGGACGGGCATTACCGCCCGCCTCCCACCCCGTCATAATGCATCTGAGTCCCCATCTCCAGGACAATGTATTTATTAGTATTGGGGGTGGGGGAGAAACGGATGTAAGATCTGCCAGTAGGCTGGGCTGAGCGAGTCGGAGGGTAGCAGACCGCCGTGAGAGCTCCAAGCCCCCTGAGAATGGAGAGACCGCAGAAGTTGTCCGGAAAGTACAAAGCCCTCCGGTTGTCATCAGGATAATGAGCAGGCCCGGCTGTACGGCTATCTCCAGCCTGCATCACGAGGCTAAGGGTGTTTGCGAGGGAGTGCTGATGGTGCAGTGTCAGCTTGTCCCTAGTTAGGGCCTGAGGGTACAAGCGACTGAGCATCAGCATCCAATAGATAACAACAAAAGCCATTATCTCTCTCCCGGCTGGGCTGCCAAGTGCAAGGGCCAGGATTGCCTGGTGTTTGCAGTTTCCATAGCAGCGCTGTTTTGTTCTAGCTGGCAAAGTACACAGAGAGGACCGCAGAAACGATGCAGGAAATGACACGACAACCCGGTGGTGCTGAGCCTGGGATCTCAGGGCACACTCTGCCCTCTGTGAGGCAGCCGTGGAGGTGAGGAAGGATGCTTTTCAGGAGATGCCTGGAAACTAACAGCTCCTTCCAGCACGGTGCCTGGCTGAGCATGGCCATCCATCTGAGGCTAGAGCTCTGGGCCTCTCCCCTGCATTTCCCCCAGCGTGGGGAGAGCGTGCAGAGCCCTCAGAAGGCCACTAGAAAGCTGGCAGCCCCTGGGCAGGCAGAGGGAGGGAGGGAAGTGGAGTGCTCCCTTCTCTTACACCCACCACCTCTTAGAGCCTTTGCTCCTCCCCTACCTCAGTGCCACTCAGCCACCCACGGGGCCGCAAAGGGAGCACTGCAGAGGCCATGAATTCGGAGCCTCATCCCCCGTGCCTGTGCATCGTGGCTGCAGGGGGAGCCAAACGCCCAGCCCCCGCATTGGAGAACACTGGACCAATACACCACTCGCATCTATTATTTGGGGAAAGACAGCTACTGCTTGCTACAAAGGAAGGAAGGAAGGAAGGAAGGAGGAAAAATTCATTATGTATGAATCATGCAGTATGTAATAGGTCCAAAATTCCCTTTTATTTCAGTTTTAATCTGTTGGCTAGAGACCGAACTAGCCGTCTCAGAAAAGGAAGCAGAGTTATCTCCGGCACTAAGGAAGTTCAGCGATTTCTTGGTATTACACATCAAAGCACCGCAGCAGTATTTGGGGTGTTAAAGTCCTCTAATTTAGAAACCCCCCATTATTCTTGTGCCATCTTCTCCGTGTTATTACTATAGCCTCAACCTGACAGATGGGAGAGTCAGAAGTCCTGTCAAGTCCATGTTTGCAGAAGGTCCTAAGTGTCAGAGTAAGGGGGAGAGGTCAGGCGCTCTGAATCCTAGTCACAGACTCCTCTCACTAGTCTGGTGACACCTCTTGTTCCCGGCCCTGCATGCACACAGAGGGTTGAATGCAGCTAAATTGAACGCCGTGTGCAACCTTCCTGCTCTAGGATGGAGCTGCTCAACTGTGACTTCTCCTCTGTGTGGATCCAGCTGAACATATCCCCGTGTAACCTAAACTTCTCCCATAGCTGAGTATCTGTGCATTTGGACCTTCAGGCTAATGGTCTTAAACGTTTCTCATTTAAGTAAGCCAGAAAATAGTGTGGTCTCAGCGAACTCTAAAATGTCTACATTAAGGGATGCCTGGGTGGCTCAGTGGGTTGAGCCTCTGCCTTCAGCTCAGGTCATGATCTCAGAGTCCTGGGATTGAGCCCCGAATCCGGCTCTCTGCTCAGAGGGGAGCTTGCTTCTCCCTCTCTTTCTGCCTGCCTCTCTGCCTACTTGTGATCTCTCTGTGTCAAATAAATAAATAAAATCTTTTTTAAAAAATGTCTACATTAAAAGGATAGGGAGATAGACCCAAGATGGAAGGAACTGGGGAAAATCCACATAATTCAAACTTCACAGTAAACAAAGGACACCTGTTGGAAGGATTGATTTTTACCTATGACCACAGACCTCATTTGTTTTTATTTCTCCAGATTCATAACCAGTTGCCAGGCCCATGCTAGGTGCCCCTAATTATTTGTTTAAACTGATGATATTCCCCAGGTCCCAGCATCAGTGTGGAAAGAACGGTCTACAGAATGCTTACATGCACCCTGGGCTCACCCGCTGAGCCTCCCACCTGCTCCCCATTGGGAGCCAGCCCGCTGGGAGCTTCTGAGTTCAGAGGAGTGGTGCTGTGGCGCTCCCTGTGATGCTGGAAACCAGGGTGGGTCATGCCTTGAGGGGGAAAAGCAGCAGCAGTGTCTGCCCTTGTGTTTCCGCACTAGCGAAGGATTTATTCTTTTTAATTATGAGTTAAAAATGAAAATACTTGTCTCCCTCAGTCCCTCAAGAAACAACAGCAAGCGTGTCACCATCCACATCGTGTCATGTTCGTGACCAGCCCTCTGAGTTTTGCACAAAACACTCCCAATTCAGAGAGATTTGGAGGGAGCAACTAATAAAATAAAAACACAAATCAAAAAGCTTCTGACGCACGGAGCTTCCCGTTTCGTATTAACCATCGTTTAGGGAGTGTTTACGAACTGCTGTCCACTGAACTGAGTGTAATACTAACACCTGATTTATTCTTCAAACGCTTGGAAATTGACATGCATCCCCTTTGTCCAAGTGACGAAACAGAGCGCAGAGAGACGGAGTAGTTTGCCTTGATCACACAGCTACTAAGCAATGGATACAAAACAGGAATCCAGGTTTGACCCCAAATTCCAGGCGTGCTCTTTCCCACTATGAGCTGTCCCTCCCGCCTGCGGCAAGAGGCAGTAAACATGCTGTATAAATGATGAATGAGTCTACGGAAATGTCCCAACCACTGCTCCCCAGAGAGGCGGGAGGAAAAAGCACTGGCAATGCTCAGAATTTTTTTTTTTTTTTCAAATTTTTTGAATAGGTAAAACAGTTACAGGTTTCAAAAATCAAACCATCTTCAGAGGTACAGAGTGAAACATCTTTATTCCCACCCCATCCCTGCTCAGCTCTCTAAATAGGTAACGCTTTATGGTATTCTGAGAATAGCCTTCAGAGTTCCTTCATGCAAATACAAGCACATATGATTACACATATTTTTCCTCCTTGTTTTTCACAAAAGGTAATGCACTCTACGTCTTGTTCTGCACCTTGTTTTATTTTCCATTTAAGCAAGGACTTGTCAGTCCTTCCATACCGGTACCCAGAGTCTTCCCTCTTCTTTTATACTGCAGCCTATTACTGCTTAGCATTCTGTTGTACTGACACATCACAGCTGATTTGGCCAGTTCCATAGTAATAGACAATTGAATGGTTTCCAATCTTTTGCCACTAAGAAAAATGCTACAATGATTGATTTTGAACATACGCCATTTCATATGTGTGCCAGTATATCTGTATGATAAATTCCCAAAACGGATTGCTGGATCAAAGGACATATGTGTTTGCAATTTAGACAGGCCCTGGCACTGTGTCCAAAGGAGATACACTGGTGGTGCCGACAAGAGATGAGAGCACCCGTTTTCCTGTTGGCCTTGACAAGAGCGGTATTGTCAAAGCTTTGAGCTCATCCAATCTGGGGGGTTAAAAACATAATATCTCCATGCAGCCGTAATTTTCTCTTGTAAGGTTTAAGATCTTTTCATACATTTCAGGGACAATTATATTTTCTTTTCATATGCTTTGTCCATTTTTTAAAATTTCTATTGTTTTCTCCATTTTTTAAATAAGATTATTGGGATTTAGAGAAAATAAAACCTTGTTGTAGGAAATAACGTCATGAAGTGATAGGCCAGAATTTGAACCTAGGTCTGTCTGGCTCCAGAAGCTGAAAGTTTAACTACCAACCATTCTGTCTTATGTTATTTTTCAAAGGAACTATTCATGGAGTTGTTTGTTCAGAAAAAGTGCAAAAATGAGATTTTGGTTGTCTCTCGGTATCTTTTCATAAGTATGACATAAAAAAGCAAAGATGATCTTTGAGTTCCATCAGATCCATTTCCACAATGAAAAAAAATTTTTTTTTAATTTGACACAGAGAGAGAGAGACAGCAAGAGAAGGTACACAAGCAGAGGGAGTGACAGAGGGAAAAGTGGACTCCCCACCGAGCAGGGAACCAGATTTGGGACTCTATGCCAGGACCCTGGGATCATGACACAAGCCAAAGGCAGACACCCAACAACTAAGCCACCCAGGCGCCCCCCTACGATGAAAATTTCAAAGTGATAGTGGGAATAACTGATAGAAATGGATGAGGATGGTCTACAATGCATCAATCCAATAACCAGCATCCAATGGGGCAAGTCTTTGAGGAGTTCATGTAGTCCTTGTTTTCAACAGGCATATACTCTAATTAGGAAAGGCCTGCCATGCACACATGAAATGTGGAAGAATCAAAATTGGAAACAAACATTCTAACTTTATTAGGGAATTAGATAAAATAAGTAACAATACTAATCTGCCAAAAACATTAATTATTTGTTTATTCATTTAACATTCTTCTTAAATTTTATTTCCAAGGTTATAAGCAAAGACGGGCTAGAGTTGATAAAGGTTGGGTGGATCCTGGTTTTCTGTTTGGGAATTCATGCGGCTCCAGGGAAGCTGACTCTCTCCCAGGAATAGAGCCTCAAGCAGCGTCAGTGCCATTCAGCACTCAGCAACCCCGGGTCAAAATGGCGGGCTCTGAGGCAAGGACTGTCGACTAAGCATGTCCATCAGATTGATTATTAGTGCTTCGCTTGGAACTTTAGGATGAAAGTATTTTCTTTCCCTCTGAAAAGTGTGAAATAAAGTCATTTTTTGTTACCAAGAGGAGAGCCAGAAGGAAACAGAACTCTGAAATTTATAAAAACAAGCAAACCCATAGCTAGTGTGCTGATTTCGTGATGATGATGATACCTTTGGTTAGCCTCACACAAAGCCTCATTTGTGACATGAACCAATAACATTTCTTTATTACTTAAGAGAATGTGAGGGAGTTTCTGTAGTTTAAAATCAAGAACTTATGTGGAAGATTTCATGAGGGTATTAGTGTTTGACTGGGCCTGAAGGAACTGGGTAGTATAGTATATGGTGAGAACACTCCAGAAAACGTGAGTGATCTGAGCCAAGGCAGGAATGCCTTTGTGGTACTTGACCCTGTTTTGTAGAATTGGCCTCTAAGGTGTGACAGTTAGTTCTCAGAGAGCCTCTGTGCTCCACTCCCAGTGACTAGGCTGACACTTAGTCATCTTGTTTTTACATTGTCTCAACTGACTGGAACCACCTACCATTTTTCTTTCTCTCCTCTATTGCTACGGATTCCCATCATTGGTATTCTTGCTCCAGCAAATGATGGGCCACTGCATGTCCCTAGAGCATCAAGACTCTTGACTTTAAAAGATGTCCGTCACTTGACATAAAGTAGACTCACAAAAAAGAGCCAAGTGAAGGACGCCTGGATGGCACAGTTGGCTGAGCATCTGCCTCTTGGTGTCAGCTCAGGTTGTGATCTCAGGGTCCTGATCTCAGAGTCATAACATCGAGCCTTGCATCAGGCTCCATGCTTAGTGTGGAGTCTGCTTGAGATTCTCTCTCCCTCTCCCTCTGCCCTCCTGCTCATGCTCTCTCTCTCTCTCTAAAATAAATAAATCTTAAAAAAAAAAAAAAAAAGAGCCAAATGCACTCAACCTGCATATTCCCCACTTTTGCCTGCTGTATGGGAACCTCTTGCTTTAACCAAAGTTATGTTTACATGATACTGTAGTCTTTGAAGTGTATAACAACATTATGTCTAAAAAAATATACACACCCTAATTAAAATATATTTTTTAAATTTTTCATTTATTTATTTATATTAGAGAGAAAGGGAGCATATGTGCAAGTGGGGGGGAGGGGAAAGTAGAGGGAAAGAGACAAACAGACTCTGTGCTGAGTGCGGAGCCCAACACCGGGCTTGATCCCACAACCCTGAGATCAGGACCTGAGCTGACATCAAGAGTCGGATGCTTAACTGACTGAGCTACCCAGGATCCCCTAATTAAAAATATTTTATTGCTAAAAAATGTTAACCATCATCTATCTGGACTTACCATGAATTATAATCACTGATCACAGAGCACTGTAACAGACACAACAGTAACGAAAAAGCTTAAAATATTGCAAGAACTCCCAACTGTGACACAGAAACATGAAGTGAGCAAATGCTGTTGCAAAAATAGCTCCAACAGACATGCTTGACACAGGGTTGCCACAAACCTTCAATTTGTAAAAATAAAAAAACTCAATACCTGCAAAGTGCAACAAAGCAAAGTACAATAAAACAAGGTATGCCTATATTGATTAAACAAGAAAATTCATTCAGCTCACTTTAGAAGTGGCTCAGTTTTTGACGGGTTGATGGGACAGTGATGGGGTAAAAAGGGGTTACAGTTTTGAGTGTCATCTATTATTGTGTAACAACGTTACCATCAGTGTTACGCAAAGTTGGTAGATTTAAAAACACATATAGTTGTTATCTATATGATAACAACGGAGTCTGAGCACAGCTCTGCTGGGTCTTCTGCTTAGATCCTAGAAAGCCACAGTCAAGGTGCTGACTGGGCTGCAATCTCATCTGAGACTCAGCTGGGGACGGATCAGCTTTCAGTCTCACTCAGGTTGTTGACAAAATGCAGCTCCTTGTGATTGTAGGACTGTGGGTTTCAGTTTTTTGCTGAATATCAGCCAGAGGCAGCCCTCTGTCTCCATGGGCCAACTGCATTTCCCTGCCACATGGGGCTTCCCTACATGGCTTCTTGCTTCTTTAAAGGGAGAGAGGGGCACCTGGGTGGTACCATCCATTAAGCGGCAAGGCCACTTTAGCTCAGGCCATGATCTCAAGGTTGTGAGAGCCCATGAAGGGCTCTGTGCTCAGCACAGTCTACTTGAGATCCTCTCTCTCTCTCCCTCTGCCCCTCCTGCTTGCGAGAGAGATTCCAGCAAGGTGGGAGCTATAATCCTATGTAACAGGATCCTATAATCATGTACACATAATCTCAAACATCCCATCACTTTTGCCATATTCTGTTGGTCAGAAGCAAGTCACAGGTCCTTCTCTCACTCAAGGGAAGAGAGTCATAAGAGTGCGAACACCAGGAGGTGGGGAGGGGGACAGGGACCTCCTTAAGAGTCAGTGTGCCACAAGGTGAGAGAAGATTTCATCTAAAATTGAAACAAAAAAGTCTCCTTTTAAATATCTTCATTTCCTTGGTCCTGTGGATTGAGAGCTGCACTCTCTCACCAAGCTCCAGGCCGAAATCAAAGAAAACCAATGTTAGTTCAATGATGACCCACCTTCAGCAGATGCATCAATGTCTACCTCACGTTGAGCCCAGCAACACTCTTTCACTTTGCCCGCCCTTTCCACATGCTAGCGCTCGCCCAGGGCAGCGGGAGAATAGGGGGTTTGTTCGTGGGCACACGGGAGATAATAGGATTCTTCCTGAGCGCCTACAGGGGTGTACATTTGTGTGTGTGTGTGGTACTAAGCCCCAAGGCCTTGTAGCAGAGATGATGGATCGCCACTGAAGAAAAATGACAGTCAGAATAAGAAGACGAAGCCAATTTGTCACTTAATGCAGAGCCTGATGGCGCTGTAACAGCAGCCCGGCACTGGGATTGATTACAAACAAGATGACACTTCCCCGTGGGCTGCCGCGCGTTATTATTAATAAATACCATTCGGTTTAGCATCTGCATTACTGCAGAGGACAGATTATACGTCAGCGCCTTGGGTATACAGTAAACATCCCGAGGAGTACAGTGGCCCTCCTCAACCTACAAGAGGAGTCTTGCCCCATGTGACACCGTTTCATAAATAACATAGGGCTACAGCACAGCCCCATGAGCACGGAGTTTCACTCATATTAGGGATTCATTTCCATGCAGGTCACACTTTAAAGCGTGGTAGGTTTTCATTGCAAATGGCCTAGGGCCCCTTGCCGGCTGCGCGGTGTTTTTGACTGTTCACCGGCGGCGAAGCCGGTGGGAACCACCTGATTCCTGAGAGTATTTGCCGAAAAGAGTTCGGCTTTCAAGATGGAAATAAATCTGTTGGATTTCTCAAATATCCCCTTGCCCTTGCCCTGACTGTTCCAAATGACTGTTGTCATTCTATAGTTTCCAAATAAGTCATTTTAACCACGGAATAAAGAACAACTCTTTCCTATTTATTTGCTTATGCCTTGCTCCAGGACAGGGCTGGATTTGATCTACCTGTGGAAAATATCTTTTTTTCATTTCCATGCCCATCCACTCGTTTTCTATCTTCCTCCGTACCTCTTCTCGACATTTCCCTATCTCTTCCGTTCTCTTCTTCCTGAGCGCAGAGAGGCGCGGGGAGGGGGCGGCCTCGCCTTTTCCCAGGTGTGACACGAGTGCCCTCTGCTGTCCAGAATGTGAACAGCTCTGCATCCCCGCAGGTTCGGAGCAGCGGAGCCGCTTGGAAGGAAGCGTACACACGTTCTCCCTTCTTTGGGCAAACGCTGGAAGTATTGTTAAAATGAATAATTTATTAAGCCACAATTGTTTATTGACTGCCCTTTCATTATTTACTTTTCAGTTATTAAACACACTCGGCGGAGTGCCTGGGTGTCAGCCCGTAACCGACTTGCAGGTTCTTTCTGAGCCGATGAAGCTCCCAGCCCCCTCGTTCCACTCCTCAGGAGACATTTTCGATCTCTTTTGTCAGGTCAGGGTCAAACTACAGTTTTTCTGTGATGACTTCATCAACTCTCAGTTGATAGACTCTAAATGAAAAAAATGCCTACTGCTACCTCGTCACTGCTTAAGAAGAAGAGTTATTTGTGTAATGTTTTGTCAGTCCAGCAGGGTCTGTGACAGACGCAAGGAGCCAAGTGATATAAGGGAAAAGATGTTTTTAATGCCTTTTTTTAGTCTCCCTTCCTTACATCAAGGAGCAGATGATATCCATTCTAGGCTGTCCTTCCAAACCCAAACAGGCATGGGAGGAAATGTCCGCCACCCCTCTCAGAAAGTAATAGCCAGACCTGTTTTAAGTAAGAATGCTAATTACTGCCCTTCCACTTGAGGTGATTCAAAGTCAAGAACACTGGATAAATGTGGGAGGGGCCCCTTTCCTCAAGAAAATTCTCTTGACCCAGATTTGAAGGGAAGCATCAGTCCACACCCAGAGTGGGTCCGGTTTTTAAAGAGCAAACATTTCTGTCACTCAGAATTACAGAAATATATGCTGTTACCCTTAAACAAATGAGTGAATGAATAAATAGGCTCAAAGCAAAGAAGAAACAGAGACTTAGATTTTATTCTAAAATTCAATTTTTTTAAAGATTTTTATTTATTTATTTGACAGAGAGAGATCGCAAGCAGGCAGAGAGGCAGGCAGAGAGAGAGGAGGAAGCAGGCTCCCCGCTGAGCTGAGAGCCCGATGCGGGGCTCGATCCCAGGACTCTGAGATCATGACCTGAGCCAAAGGCAGCGGCTTAACCCACTGAGCCACCCAGGCGTCCCCTAAAATTCAATTTTTAAAAAACTTTGTTGATACTATACTTAATCTGCTCGATACTATACTCAAGAACAAGAAAGCTCTCATACCTCTCTCGGGCTTTCTCTATCTCTATCCCCGAACACACCCTCTGTCCTCTAGAAATAAGGCAATTGTTTCATCTTCAAATAACTCATTAGGAATTTATGTTTTATGACTTTCCAGGAAGACCCATACCTTGATATTTTCTCTCCCAACACTAATATTTGTAGGCTCAGCATCCTGGGGGCTGGGGGCTGGGGGAGAGGTGGGGAACACAAAAAGATATGCCAGAGGGTAGTGGGGGGCAGATCGGGGAGGCACCCTACCAGCAGGTTTGCATAAACCAAAGTGTTGACACATGTAATAGTATCTGTAAAATACAGTCATTTTAATCTGACCTTCTGACCTGGGTTCCAGTGATGGTTTTGCAGGTAATCAGCTGTGTGACTTGAACATGTCTCATTAACTCACTAAGCTTCAATTTCCTTGTTTGCACAATGAAACTGATGCCTCTTCCCTTGTGAAATTAAATATGAGCATTCATACATGTCATGTATGCAAAGTACTTAGCACAACCGGGAGTTCAATAAACATGCAATATGTGTATGGGACCCTCACCTTTCTATTGTCATTCCCTTCTTTCCATCCCATACACCATAGTCAAGAAAAAGATTATCCTGGGGCTCCCGGGTGGCTCAGTCGTTAAGCATCTGCCTTTGGCTCTGGTCATGATCCCAGGGTCTTTGGATCCAGGCCCACATTGGGCTCCCTACTCAGAGGGGAGCCTGCTTCTCTCTCCCTCTTCCACGCCCCCCTGCTTGTGTTTCCTCTCTAGCTCGCTCTCTGTCAAATAAATAAATAAAATCTTAAAAAAAAAAAAAAAAGGAAAAGAAAAGGATGATCCTCTTTTAAGCGTCCTAGATAACCCTGCTTGCCTTCATCTATTTAGACCAGCAAACGTTCTTCAAATCCCTACAACATTCTAGGTATTATCCTAGGCTCTAGCTACTCAAATGTGAAAAACAGAATCCTCACCCTCTAGGAAGAGAACACATAAATTAATAATCTATATAATAAAATTAAACCTCTATTTGTCTCTTTGTTATTAGCACCAAAATAATTGGGGTCATACGTGGCTATGTGGCATTGATGAAATCCACTTTGGGGAAGGATGTTTAGGAGTAGGAAGAAATAACAATTATTTCTCTGCATACAAAGTAATAACATACCATTTCATCCAGAGTAACACAGTACTCTAAAAGTTTAAATTTATAAATCTGCATATTTTGAATGTTGCTGTAATTTTACGGATGATAAAGAAGACTCAAAATATTCACGATTTTTTTTGCAGTTGTCCATTCTAATATTTCTATTTTTTTTCCCTGTGCATTTACATAAGAAATCATGCTAGGGAAACACTCTCATCTTGAAGATAAATCTTAGCTCTCAAGGCCTATGAAAATACAAGAATTTTAAGAGTCCAAAACTCTAAATCTTTTTCTCTATTGTATCTCGATTTCTAGTTCAAAATATGGCATTCAGCAGGTGTTTAATGGATCTTTTATGACAGAAAGAGGTAACAACAGGAGGGCTGGTCAAGAGAGACAGGTTCTTCCTAGCAATATCCCCTCAGGGCTACACAGGAGCCCCCACGGACAAGAGGCAAGAACCAGGTACTCTCCTGAGCACCTGGAGATGGGCAGCATCCTCCCAGACGCTGAAATTCTGAGCAAGGAAGATATCCAAGGGAGGAACCCAAGGGACACATTGGGAGACCACCTGAAGAGACATGCCACCCAGGCCACAGGGAGAAAACACAAATAGAATTTCAAATGAAGGAGCCCAAAATTGATTGTTCTGAATTTAATATTTGTTCAAGGTCTGAAATTCATCTCGATTGCCAAGCCCTAAAATAGGAAGTCTAAAGGATTGGTTATTTCAATGATAAAGGCAGGACCTTATCATCTAGAATCTGGAACATTTAAAAAATAGCAAAAGACCACCACAGTACATTTTTGAAGGATGCAGACAAGAGAAATCAATAATTAGTCCCCGGACCCAGTAATTCCCTCAGATCAGCCCCATTTGCTTCCCAGTGTCTGCAGTGAACAAGTGCATTCTCTCCAAACCACCAAGACAGGCATTCAGATGTGCACTCGCTGATTTTTTACCAAACTGCACCCCACAAGCAGATCCCCCACCAATATTGATTTCCATGAGTTCCAACTAATAGAATAAAAAAAAAGTGTAATATTAAAAAGCAGCTTTATTGCTAAGCTGGAAATTATTATAACTCTGAATTGTTATAATTTTTAAAAATCATTACAATTGAAATATTTATTTTTAGACTTCCCATTAAACTTTGTTTAACAATAATTAAGCACTGTCCTGACAATGCTAGGTAATACAGCCAGTTCAAAAAAGAAAAAAGAAGTGGGGGTGCCTGGGTGGCTAGGTCAGTTAAGTGTCTGACTCTTGATTTCTGCTCAGGTCAGGATCTCAGGGTCCTGAGACTGGAGCCCTGAGGAACTCAGCAGGGAGTCTGCCTGGGATTCTCTGTCTCCCTCTCCCTCGGCCCCTCCCCCTACTTTAAAAAAAGAAAAGGAACGAGTGCAATGACCAAGCTATGTGCAGAGTTTCATGCAAGCAGCAAAGAGCATACCTAACACAGTTGGAGGGGTGGAAGAGAAGGAGGGAAGAGAGGCAGGCTTCCCAGGAGACTCAGTTGAGCCTTCAAACTTCCCCTCACCCCACCGCAGCTCCGCCTGTCTTTCCATTTGTATCTCACTACAAATACAAATCATCCTCAACTTAGGACCAACCCAATAAACCCATCACCAAGCTGAGAATGCATTCACTACGCCTAACCTACCAACCACCACAGCTTAGCCTTACCTACCTTCAGTGTGCTCAGAACGCTTCCATTAGCCTACAGCTGGTGAAATCCTCTAACACCAAGCCTACCTGATGATAAAGTGTGGAATACCTGGTATAACTGACTGAATACGGGGCTGAAAGTGAACACAGAACAGCCATGTGGGCGCACAATCATCGTAAGTGTACTGGTAATTCGCCCTCGTGGGTAAATAACCCCACAGCTGCCACTGCCCGGCATCATGAGAGTTTTGTAGGGCGTATCACCAGCCCCAAAGAGCATCAAAATTCGAAGTACAGTTTCCAAGCAATTGCATATCACTTCCACACCATCATATAGTTGAAAGATCATCAGTCAATCCGTCAGAAGTCGGGGACCATCTGCATGCATGGCCATATTTGAAATGAACGACTAAACCTGAATACCAAGTATATCCAAACCCCAGAAAGGGAGTTCGTAATTGAAAATGTCCAAGCACTCTATAGGCTACTCTGTTGTCACATGGAAGCCAAGTGACTGACCTAATCATCCATTTTCAAAATATCTTTATATTTTGAAATATCTCAAGATAGTTTCAAAGCAAAACCAGAAAAGAAGAGGAAGAGAGGGAGAGGAAGGAGGAGGCTGAATAAGTCCCCCAGCGGAAAAGAACTGGAAATATTCCTTTTTATGGAGAAACTTTCTTCCATAAATGTTATCTGTCTACCCAGATCAGAATTTACAGAGAGCCTATCATCATAAACCCAAGCACTTTTCATTATATTTATTGGAGAAAGGGAGGACTCTTACTCCGTGAAGTGCTTGGACATTTCCTGAGCAGTGAGCTAAGTGCAAGAAGGGGTTATATGTCCCCCGCCTTCTTCCCTGATCCATAAGACCCTCTCTTGGGAGTATTGTGCATGTTGGGATGGATTGGCATGATGTGAGGTCAAGGAAAATGGTGATCGAATGTTGGCAAAGATCTCTACAAATGACACCCATGTCATCTCTTCGAAAATACATTTCGCTCAAATGGCAGCAAAAGAATTTTTGATGAGCTTGGAGAGAGTGAAGTAATACCATTGTCTGACAATAGCCTGAGCTTTCCTGCACAGCCTCTACAGGGATCTATTAAAGACACAGGAAATGGAAAGAGAAGCTCAGTGATGAATGTCAGTTACTATTACTTTTTATGAAGCTCTTCTGGAAAGGCCCTGGGTATAGACTGGTAGGTAACAAGGTAAATACATAAATAAACAATCACCTGCCTTCTAGGGTTATTTGCCTCAGCCCTTTCTGTGAACTTGTTGAGACTTGGGGAGGTTACCAGAGAGATTTGAGACAGAGTGTAATTTGAACTTGTCACTGCAGCCATATGCTGAACAAAACAAAAAAGATTTGTGGCTTCCGTCTGGGAGATCTGATGGATTAGGGCATTAGATCCTTCGCTTGTTGGTAGGGGGAAATAAAGAACACTCAAATCCCCCTCACCTCAGTGTGTGCCTCTTAGCGCTTTATGGATGGTTTTGTTCTGATTCGGAAAGTCAGTGAGACTGAGACCCTCTATAGGCAAGTGATGGGAACATGAGAAGCCACACATGGCCTTGCTTGTAATAAGCCATGCTGATCTATATGTCACCGGGGGAGAATGTTCAGTAACAAAACAGACTTTCAAACAAGTGATAATAGTGCCTTATGCTTGCATGGTGTCTTTTTTTTTCTGAACGCTTTTCCCGGCGTTTTACAAACTTTTATAAAGCGTCCCTTGCCAGTCATCTGAATGCAGTCGTATCTAGGGTAGAATAAAGACAGCTGCTCTGCCAGAAGCGAATATGGTTTCGGGAAGAAAGGTTATTTTATAAGTGCACTTACGAAATTCTCTAATTTTTCTTTATGTCAGGGCATTTCTGTATGAGAGTGGAGATGCTTATCGGGCTCAGGATGATTCCAGTAGGACCAAGCTGGGGCATGTGATATGCTGCCCACGCCCTTCACCCTCCCTACAGACATGGCTCGAATGAGCAAAAATGTGTGAAGTTAAGTGTCCCAGGCAGTTGGAAATGTATGTGCCTGGGGGGGGAGCAGAGCTGAATGGCAGAGGGAGCCGTGTTCTTTGGAGATATGAGATTGTGTCATGGATTAATTCCAGCCATCTCGGGGCCTCTTTACCACTGGCTGGCAGATCAGAGTCCTTTTCTTCTCCCTAGCAGCCAGGGTCCAGCCAGCAGCAGGAATCACTATGGGGACCCCAAAAGGCCAGCTTTACGGTCAGCAACCTGTACAATCACATGGGGCCCCCAATGGCAAGGACCCCAGCCTTGATTTCATGCTCCCTTGCTGCCGTCTTAAAATTCCTAATAATTTTGTCTTTGAATCTGTGTCTTTTTTTAAAAAAAGATTATTTATCTATTTATGCAGAGGGGAAGCAAAGCAGGAAAGAGGAGTAGAGGGAGAGGGAGGAGCAGACTCCCCATTGAGCAGGGAACCTGACGTGGGACTCGATTCCAGGACCTCAAGATCAAGACCTGAGCCAAAGGCAGACACTTAACCAACTGAGCCACCCAGGCCCCTCTCAGTCTGTGTTTTAGAAGGGACGTCCAGTGGGACAATGGGGCACGGGTATGAGAAGAGGAGCGATGTGCGTTCACATGGGGTCTACAGCGTTCCTTACCACCCCATCCCACATACCATTTGCAATGTCCACACGCAGGATTCTAGCGTTCCCATGATGCATGGGAGTCCAGCATGACTCTGTTACATCAGGACTGAGTGGTGCCCCCATAGCACCAGCCCCCATGAGAAGCCACATTTTCTCTTCAAACCAGAGAAAGAAATGTTCTTGGCCTAAAAGGAGTCAATAGTACTGTTAGGAAGAAGGAGCAAGGAAGCCTGTCATATCCTTTCCCATTCGTGTTACATCTGCATAGCCAGCCACACTGCAAATGATGACGTAGGAGGAAAGGGAAAGACAGAATAGCCTATAGATCCTTTTCCTGTCTCACTTTCCTTATTTAGAAAGCAGATGGGAGAGATTGGTAGAATGGGTCCTATCAAGTCAAAATTTTACATGGAGAGGAGAAAGCTGATTTGAGTTCCTGGTTACATCACAGTTTTTAAACTTTTGAATGATTTTTTCAGAGTACCCAAAAACCTAAAGGCAATTGGCAAACCAACTGAAAAATATTTACAACATACATGACAGAAAAATAACAAATTGCCTTAACATTTTAAAAAGCTCTTCCAAAACAGTAAGAGAATGATGAACATTGCAATCAAACATGGGATTGAGGGGCGCCTGGGTGGCTCAGTGGGTTAAGCCGCTGCCTTCGGCTCAGGTCATGATCTCAGGGTCCTGGGATCGAGTCCCGCATCGGGCTCTCTGCTCAGCAGGGAGCCTGCTTCCCTCCCTCTCTCTCTGCCATTATTAAAAAAAAAAAAAAAAACATGGGATTGAACACATCACAAAACAACTTCATGGGACCAATGAGAAGCACCACAAAATGTTTTAAAATTCACTAATAAATGAAATGCAAATAAAAACAACAATGATATATACATTTCCACCCAGGAAGTTAGAAAAGATAAAATGGGAACAGCAGCAGCTGGTATGGGCCTGAAGCAGAAGGTTACTGGAGGACACTTCAACTACACGATCAAAATACCAAACAAGGGTGGCTTTGATTCAGCTATAATGTTGTTGGAAATCTACTAGAGAGATCATGGGATTTTTACAAAGACAAATACGCAAGGTCGCTCACCACAGCATTGTTGAGAGTCTCTAACAATCATAATCACCCCAATAGCCACCTGTTGGGTACAGGCATGATCAATTATAGTGAAAAAGAATTAGATAACTTTATACATAATAATCTGGAATATGTACACAGTATATTGTGAATTTTTTTTTTATTATAGAACACAAAATGACCCATTTGGGGGAAAAGGTGTCTATCAAAATTTATATATTTTTATTTTTTATTTTTTAAGATTGTATTTATTTGAGAGAGACAGATAGTGATAGAGATAGTGAGAGAAAGTACAAGGGGAGAGGTGGGGGAGAAGCAGGCTCTCCAATGAGCAGGGAGCCCGATATGGGGCTTGATCCCAGGACCCTGGGACCATAACCTGAGCCGAAGGCATTTGCTTAGCCGACTAAGCCACCCAGGCGCCCTAAAAGTTTATATAGTCTTATAAATTTTTCTGGAGGAGATCATATTTCAGGGGCACCTTTGGGAAGTGGAATTCATCGTAGCAGAGAGAAAATAAATGAGACTCACCCTTTATGCATTTCTGCAATGTTCAGGAAAAAAAAAAAGACGTATGACACAGCGTGTATCTTTGTTGTAAATTTTAAAAATTCAAATGTTGAGAGTGAATTAAAATCATTTACTGCATATCTCTACAATAGAATATTAAGTAGCCATTCTGAAAAACAATCTGAAGGGTTTGAAGAGGTGGGGGGGTGGGAGGTTGGGGGAACCAGGTGGTGGGTATTAGAGAGGGCACGGATTGCATGGAGCACTGGGTGTGGTACAAAAACAATGAATACTGTTATGCTGAAAATAAATTTTAAAAAAATGATTAAAAAAAAAATGAACTGTAGGGGCACCTGGGTGACTCAGTGGGTTAAGCCTCTCCTTCAGCTCAGGTCATAATCTCAGGGTCCTGGAATCAAGCCCCAAATCAGGCTCTCTGCTCGGCGGGGAGCCTGCTTCCCCCTCTCTCTCTGCCTGCCTCTCTCTGCCTGCTTGTGATCTCTGTCAAATAAATAAATAAAATCTTTTTAAAAAAAGACACTGTACGTCTATACATATTAACCCCAAAATATGGTCATGACATATATTTCTGTAAAAAGATAAGGAAGTTATTGAGCAACACGTGTTGCACAATTACATTTGTATAAAATTTTGTGTCTTTTGAGAGAAGAGAGTCAACTCTCTGAAAAGATGTTCCCCAAATATTAACAGCAGTTGCCTTTGAGTAGTGTTACTTTTAGTGATGTTTTCCTTTCTTCTTTATGTATTCTATGTTGTATAATTATTTTTACAATGAGTGCCTATCCTTCTTATAAATCAGAAAAAACAAAAAGCTATCTCTCTTTTGAATGTTTTAACACAAGTAAGAAATTTCCACAGAATGAAGAAAAAGGAATGTCTTTCTGATTCCCAAGAGTATCCTTAAAAGCAGCATGAATAAAAATTAGAACCTGACTATTGTCTGACTTGAATATTTTTGCCACAGGTTTGCCAACTTTACCAAGAACAGTATGCCAACCCATGCCCCCATGCAAACTCATCCCTGATCTATTTATCCAGCGATACATTTTCAAATGTAGCTATTTGAACTAAAATGGTTTTATTTCCAAACTAACTTATTCTGAACTTTTCCATTTATCTCTTAATCACTGTGGCTAAGGTTTAGATTTTTCTAAGAAAGTACTGACTTGAACTAATATTAGTGCTACATTAATGCGCAGGTATGTTTTCCCAATTTTGTCCTAATAGCAGTAATTATTTTAGAACCTTGCAAAGTCTCACTTCCTTATCAGTCTTCCCAATAATTCTCACCAGGAAAAACGGCAGTTTTATTCTTCTTTTCAACTGAAATTTAGAGGCCAAGAGCTAGAGTGAATTCTCACCTGACAAAGAGTTTATTGCTTTTTTCAAGACATACTGCACGACATTTATTAGTAGACTATGAGGTATTTATCACCAGTAATTAAAATTAAACTGTTCCTGTTGTAATAGATGCACAGTTAGAGATGCAATACCCTTACTTTTTATTGTTCATTTGCTCTCCCTTTAATCTAATCTAAAATTTCCTTTTTTAATGTGCTAGGGCGTTTATGTTAAGGTTGACATTAAATAAACCTGTTTGGCTTTTACTAAGAAGTCACTATAAAAAAATTTCTAGAAGTATTTGGGTGGCTCAGTCGGTAAAGTGTCTGCCTTGGGCTCAGGTCATGATCTCAGCATCCTGGGACCAAGTTCCGCGTCAGGCTCCCTGCTCACTGGGGAGTCTGCTTTTCCCTCTGCCCCTTCCCCTTGCTCATGTTCTCTCTTTCTCTCTCTCTCTCAAGTAAATAAATAAAATCTTTATTTAAAAAAAAAAAAAGATTTCTGGGCAACCCTCTCAGGTCCCCTCTGTCTTTGGAAGTTTTGTACTATCACCTTACCATCATTCAATAAGCCGTGCTTTGCTGCCCACCAAAAAAAAAAATGTTTGGCAACTGCACAAAGATCCAGGAACATTTGCATACTATTAATAGAAATAAATGTAAATCGACCTTTAAAAGATAAAGAGGTTATTTGCAACATGGAGGAGCCTTAAAAATATTCATGCCCTTTACCCAAAAACTTTCATTTATCCTAAAGAACTAATCACGAATATATTTGATGTGATTGGCTATGAGAATGTCCAACCATGTGGGATTGGTTTTTAAAATTGTCTAAATAACAGAACACTTTTATGCCTATAGAAATTATGGTATAGAAAAATAATTATAATGTAATCTATAGAGAGAAGTAGTTTATAAAACAGTATGCACAACATGATCATGTAGATAGATAGATGCAAAAGTGGAAATTTATCAACCAAATATTGGTAAATCACTAAGATATAAATATCAAAATCTCTGCATGGTAAAATTATGAATGGGGTGTATATTCTTCTGTGTGCCTATCTATATCTTCCAAATTCCTACAATGTACACGTACTACTTTTACAATGAGAAAAAGTTCTTTATTAAGAGATGGTAATTACTCTCTAAATACTTGAGGAATAAATGAATTCAGTTTATTTCTTTATATATTGCTTCTGCTTTGAAGATTTCCCACATATGTAAACTTGTCATTTGGGGAGGAAAACTGTACCTACGGTTTTCTAGTTCAAACCCAGTCTCATTGAAACCTGAACAAGAACACCAGAAATTATCTCAAAATATCATTGCACACAAACATGTACACTTGAAAATTGAGTGTGTCACATTCTAAGAACAGCCCAGCATGGAGTTTAGGAGTAATGGTTTGGAAATATCAGCAAGTGACCCAGCTTCCCCAAAGACTTCACCTATTTGAGAGTTCTATTCAATTCAAAGCACATAAACATCCAAAATGTAATAGACCTGATTTTTTGTGAAACCTCACAATTTCTTGTGCATATGTGTGTACATACGCATGCATACGAAGCAGACCTCAAAGTTCTGGCAGAATGATAGCCCAGCAGTCAAACACGTGGCAGATCTTCACCAGGTGAGTTCCAATTATAAGCTTAGTTGGCCACAGATTTCTAGAAAGTAGAAAGCAAGCCAGTTCACCCTTGAAATTTCAGGCTTATACTTTCAACTGTCACCCTTATTTTTACCATTTGGGGGATACTGTTGTTTGGGGAATGCTTGGGATGAGAGTCGCTTCAAACCAAAAAAAGTTTCAGTTACTTAAAATGAAAAGCAGTCTGGGATCCATGGCCATTCGTATGCCTAGGATTGACCAAAGCCATATGGACAAGTATGGCCAGCAAACCCCCAAGATGCTCCCTATTGCCCTTTAAAGTTTTGGAGTTGTAAAGAAGTTTTGTAATTTAGGGGGCAACTGTGGTGTAAAGAATTTTACATGACAGAATTTAAACCAAGTAACACCACACTAACTTGCCTGGCTCTTCAGTTCTAAGACAATCACGCTTTAGCCAGCCTTCTGAATAAAGGGGACTTGGCAATCGTGCCTAAAACACTGCTTATGTTTCAACCTAAACAACCTGACAATAAAGAACTTCCTTTAGGCAGCTCCATCACTGCATGGGCCAATTCTTTAGGTTTCTCTCACCTCAGCAATCCCAACAAAAAAGCTCACGCATACGAGTCATGGCTGAAAATGCCTGGTAAATCAAGAAAATGAAATTAAGTCAAGAATGCTTCCTTTGCACTCAGAGGGTCCTTTCTGAGGTGGTGTCATGGGGAGGGGGAGCGGGAATCCCTGCAACCCTAGGAACAGAGTCAGTGCCGCTCTACAGCTCCGTCCTTGCTGAAGAGAGAATTTCAGACAAAAGCCATATTTCAGTCCAGCTATGCACCTGTCTAACCTCCACAGGGTAGGAAGGGTAAAGACTGCCACTGACTTTACTCTTCTTCCCTTTAATGAGTTTTGAAGGGTTTCTTTTTACCAAAGAAATAATGAATGCCCCTTACAAACTGTGGGAGAAAATTCCTGTTTGGAAGTAATTGAAAATATGTTTTGCAGCCACTTAAAAACTCTTTTCCAAATAGCTTTCTTTTCTAATTAACTTGCCCTAACACTTAGCTCTGGAATTCACCGGGCAGAGAGTGACATCTAGTGTGTAATAAAAGAACTTGAAAAACAGAAATTTGGGCGAGGGCCTAAGATCCAGGTTAATAACTATGACTTTTAAATACTTCCCCTTTAATATGATAATAATTGCCATATGGAAATTCAGGGCTGATATCGCAGAGCTTTCAAGATCTGAAATTATGAGAAAGGTTGTCTTCTCTTTAGGTAGGAAATTGGGGATGTTTTAAGGCACTTTTTATCTAAAGAAGCATGCTGATCCTAAAAGCAATTTGTATGGGGACAAGGTTGGGTCATAACACCTGAGAGATGAAATATGGCTTTTCCCTGAGGTCAGAAAAGTAATTTTCCCTTAAAGTGAAAGGGATCGGTGATGACCAGCTGCCTCTGAACTCTAGGAGCTTGTCATCCCAGGAACATTTCCAGGCTACCCCAGTAGAGTGCTCAAGCCTCCTACAAGAGAAAAAGCTGTCACAGCCCATCTCGCTGATGGATGCAGACGTTGACCACTCAGGGTGTCTGTGCCACAGAAACTGCAGGTGAAGCAACTTTGATTAAATGCCTTAATCGAAGAGTAAATACGGTGCTAATGTGGGGATACAAAAGAGGGGGCCATCTTATAGAAGGCCCACAGAGTGGGTGCCTGGGTGGCTCAGTTGGTTAAGCCCCTGCCTTCGGCTCAGGTCATGATCCTGGAGTTCCTGGATCGAGTCCCGCATTGGGCTCCCAGCTCAGCGAGGAGTCTGCTTCGTCTTCTCACCCTCTCCCGTCTCCTGTTTTCTCTCTCTCTCTCTCTCTCTCTTTCTCAAATAAATAAATAAGATCTTTTAAAAAAAAATGTTAGAAGGAACAGAAACCATTCAGTTGGGATGAATTATGAATAAAATTTGTGACATGTGAAAATGGGAAGAAGGGGCAGTCCTGGTCAAGGAAATCCCCTGAGCAAAATCACAGACCATGAACGGTTCCAAGTGCCACTCTGCTTCTACTGAACAACGGGTAGCACATTCTGACTCAGCGGTAGGGTAAATACGGAAGAGAAACAGAAGAAGACGTTGATCAGTACCATCTTGCACAGACTCTCCCTTGCCAATGGAGGGACATCTTCGTGCCTTGCACCACTGCTATTATCAGGGATGCGTGTCTGTGTTCTCTGATCCACAGAGCCCAGAGAGGGAACGTGACACACAGCAGAAAAGCTGGTGTACATATAGTCACCTATGATGATGAAGAGAGGCAAGGCCAGCTGCGTCCTGTCAAGGTCAGGGCAGAACCCAGGCACCCCCCCATTAAAAGCCATTCCTGACAGTGAGCAATATACCGTTAAGTTCTCCACCCACCACGTCCACTTCCTGCGTCCAGATTTAAGAAAAAAGACATCCCATACTCCACAGGAGGAACTTGAACCCTTCTTCATGAAGGAGTAATTACCATCTTTGACCTTGTCTCTTCTGTCAATGAGGCCAAAATGGCTACATTTTTTGGCTGCATATCCCTTACCTCTTCATATCATGAGATTTTATAAAATCACATTCTATAGAAAAAATAAAAAGATAATTCCATCCTTCCTCTGTTATGACTGAGCAAAATGTGTTTTTATTATTAATAGTTTAGAAAGGTTTCCTTTGGTTTCACAGTTCCACAATTCCTTATTGGAGCCATATAAAATGTTTAGAATTCTCAAACTTGAAAAGACCTCCAACAAGCTTCTTTTATAAGTGATATGTAAAACGTTAGGGCATTTCTGATTTTCTTGAACAGTAGCTAATCTTAATGCTAATTGCCTGACATTGCATTAAATTAGTTTGTCATCAATATCCTCAATATCCTCAACATATTATGAATTTCATATTATCTGTATCAATACCAATATTTTATCAAGCAAGTCAAAAATGTAGATCTTTTACTAATGTGTTTATATGATTCACTCCTCTTCATCAATTGTACTATCAAACAACCTAAGATCTTATTCATTACTTCTATTCAAAATTCAGTTCTCAATGGACTACCATCTGAGGCATGACTTGAAAAATTTTTATCATAATTCACTTCTTTTTTTTTTTTTTTAAGATTTATTTACTTATTTGAATGAGAGAGAGCATAAGCAAGGGGAGGGGCAAAGGGAGAGAGAGAATCCTCAAACTCCCTGCTGAGCATGGAACCCAACGCATGGCTCTATCCCAGGACCCTGAGGTCATGACCTGAGCCAAAATCAAGAGTCAGCTGCTCAACCAACTGAGCCACTCAGATGCCCCTATAATTTACTTTTTGATGTAAAAAATTTTTTCTATGGATTTGTCATTCCTTCTTTAAAAATTTTAAAGGTGGGGCGCCTGGGTGGCTCAGTGGGTTAAGCCGCTGCCTTCGGCTCAGGTCATGATCTCAGAGTCCTGGGATCGAGCCCCGCATCGGGCTCTCTGCTCTCTAGGGGAGCCTGCTTCCTCCTCTCTCTCTCTGCCTGCTTGTGATCTCTCTGTCAAATAAATAAATAAAATCTTTAAAAAAAAAAAAAAAAATTTTAAAGGTGAGTGAAGACAATACCTTTCATGTAGATCTAAATCAAGTCTGTAATTTCTCAGCAAGTATTAAAATGTTGTAAAATTGGGGCGCCTGGGTGGCTCAGTGGGTTAAGCCACTGCCTTCGGCTCAGGTCATGATCTCAGAGTCCTGGGATGGAGCCCCGCATCGGGCTCTCTGCTCAGCAGGGAGCCTGCTTCCTCCCCTCTCTCTCTGCCTGCCTCTCTGCCTGCTTGTGATCTCTCTGTCAAATAAATAAATAAAAATCTTTAAAAAAAATAAAAATAAATAAAAAAATGTTGTAAAATTTCTTTCCAAATTCACTTCTTACTAGACTGAACTTGGAGTAGACTTAGAACTCAAGAAAGAGTAAAAACATTAAAGCCCTAACTAGTTTTAGTGCACCAAACTGTGTTGGCCAGGGTTCTAGCAGAGAAAGACAAAGATTTATTGCAAGGGCTTAGCTGAATTAATTGTGGGACTGGCGAGTTGGACCAAGCAAGTTGGAACGCCACAGAGCAGGCCAGAGGACTGGAAACTAACTCCAGTCCTCGTGGAAACTTCAGTTTTGTTCTTAAGGCCTTTCCTTTGATGGGATTAGCTCCATCCTTTATAGTCAAATGATTATTAATATTAATCATATCTACAAAACACCCTCACACCAACACCTAAACAACGTTTGATAGAATAATTGTTACCAATCAATAGCCTAGCCAAGTTAACACATAAAGCTAACCATCACACATTTATTGACATCTACTAAATGTTGAAGACTGCACCAATAAGCAGGCTACAAAAATTAAAAACTATCTTTGACCCAGGTTTGGGTGATGGAAGCACAGAAGAGGAGATTAATTCTGCTGCCGGGGTAGGGTTATGATTGGGGAAACCATGGAACAGAGTGGTCAAAAGCTCGAGTCTGGACTCAATCTGCTTGGCTCAAATTCTGGCTCTGATACTCCCTTCCTTCTTTACGCCCTTCTTTCTTCAATGGTGAAATGAGGATAATGATAGTACCTATCTCCAATCTGTTGTGAAACTTAAAGATAAGCCATGTAAAGTGCTTAAAACAAGGCCAGGCAGATAACAAGTACGTAATTAATAGTTGTCATCATTATGATTACTTGTCACGAGCCTTGAAGGTTGAATAAGAGTAATCCAGGACAGGAAGGGCATTGCAGGCATATGAAACAGTAATAACAAAGGCACAGAGGTATGAAAAGGCCCATCACACCTGGAGGAGATAATTAATGCAATGCAGCCAGCTCGTGGAGGGTGGTGAGGAAAGATGTGAAGGGTTAGATGCAGTCAGCCCATGAGGAACCTTGAATATTACATAAAAGAGTTTGTACCTTATTTTGGCAGCAAGAGGAAACGATAAGGTTTTTCCTTATGCAAATAAATAAATAACATAATCAAGTCTATGAATACTTGAAATTCATAGATTGTAAATGAGGCCACATTTGAATAACTGCCCCAGGTCTTACTCTGAGTAGTCACTGCTTGAGTAACAAGAAGTCCAATCTTTGCCCAGGGTTTCTCTTCCTGTATATTTCTAAAACTTCTCCAGGGTTGTTTACATGAGTTTTCGACCAGTCCTTGTGACAACGTACTGTCACCTTGCCTGGTGGTACCAAATGTTTGTGTCCCCACAAAATTCACATGTTGAAACTCCAACCCCCTCAGTATGGCTGTATTTGGATATGGGACCTCTAAGGAAGTAATTAAGGTTAAATGATGCCATCCGTGAGGAGCCCAGGTCCAACAGGGTTGGTGTCCTTGTAAAAAGAGACACCAGAGAGTGTTCAGGCTCTCTGTTTCGAGTCTTCTCTCCCACCCTCCCTTTCTCCCTCTTTGTGCACTCATTGAAGAAACACCATGGCCACGTGAGGGCGCAGTGAAAAGGCAGCTGTCTGCAAGCTAGAAAGAAAGCTCTCACCAGAAACCAAAGCAGCTGGAACCTTGATCTTGGACTTCCAGCCTCCAGAACTGAGAAAATAAACTTCTGTTGCTTAAGCCACCCAGTCTGTGGTATCTTGTGATGGCAGCCCAAGCTGACTAAGGCAGTGGTGAGGCGTTTATTCCTGTTTTCCATTAAAACTAAGATGCAGGGGCACCTGGGTGGCTCAGTGCATTAGGCGGCTGCCTTCGGCTCAGGTCAAAATCCCAAGGTCCTCGGATAGAGCCCAACATTGGGCTCCCTGCTCAGAGGAGAGCCTGCTTTTCCCTCTCCCTTTGCCCCTCCCCCCTGCTCATGTGTGCTTTCTCTATCTCTATCTCTCTCTGCTCTCTCTGTCTCCCTTTCTCTCTGTCAAATAGATAAAAATCTACATAAATAAATCAAACTAAGATGGAACCATTTGTGAAGCACATCACTATTTTATAAACAACTAAAAAAAACCTAACACTGCTCATTGAACTATAATATGTCATTGGCTGTAATAAGCATCCCAATTCTAAAGACCAAAAAAAAAAAAAAAAAAGAAAGAAAAAAAAAAAAAAAGTGGGAATATGTGACTCTTAGAATTGATGAAATAGATAATATATACTAGGAACTTATAGACCTCCCCCCAGTAGACCAGGGAAATAGGTTGCGGTGCAATGCAGCCAGAAACAAAGCACCGTGGGAAAATACCCAACCACCCCATGGGGCTAATCCAGCAGAAAGAGCAGTGCCCCCACTGAACAAACCAGTAGCACCTCAGAAGCCACCGCAGCTGCCCTCCAAGAACTAATGCCTCCACCTGGGAATTGCCAGAACAGCCAACCATCATCACCACCAACTTTTAGTCCCAGGATGACCCGGAAGAGTGAAGGGGACACATTTATAATGACGCCAATACGACAGACAGAAACTGGAAAACCAGACCTTTGGCTGTCCTGGGTGGAACCTAAGACCTTAGTTGCAAGTGAGTCTGAGAAATAGACTTCACTTCCCCGTCTCTGCAGTCCAGGAAGACAGGCTAGAAGGCCATTGCCGTGGGCGTGGAGTAAATATTAGAGAGTTTGTAGAAAAACTTATTCCAAAAAGATGATCAAGTAAGTTTTATAACAATTTTGTTGTAAGCAAAGAAAGAACCTCGGTGTAAAATAGAGACTGTTTGGGGCACCTCTGTTCTATGCTGGCTAGCACCCCAGCAGGAAGGGGAAAGGTCTCATGCAGACAGCATTCCATCAGGGGAGTTCTCTCCTTTATGCCCATCTGAGCTTCAGATCCTTGATACTGAACTTGCTCTGTCCAACTGCTTTGTATCTCAATACCTGAACGTCTCTTTTAAGTTGGAATTTTATTAAGTTGACAAATGGATTTGTTCTATAATGAGAACTGCATACAGATACAACAATCTATAAAAGTTTTATGGAAGTTTCTGGACTCGATCTCAAGGTCCTCCTCACAGAGGAGTAGTCAGTCAGGATGCTTGAATCCAATGGGTGGGAGATTCATTCTGCTTCTTCCTGTATCTTACTTTTCAGTATTTTAGATTGTCCTTGTCCCATACTTCTTGTCCCCTTGGGACATCTAGTACTTACTCCAAAGCGCTTCTTCATGGATCACAGAGTTCAAGACTTCTGTCTTGTAAATAAGTAATTATTTTGCAAATACTCTACCTCTTCATGTGATTTCTCCTCTTAAATTATACCTTCCAGAAGCCTCCAGTCCCAGGACACGTCACCGAGTCTTAGAGCTCCAGAGCAAGAGAGAAGGTTTGGCCCCCAGCAAGACCCAAAACTTGAGAAACAAGTTTAGGCAATCCTGCTCAGGCTCTGAATGGGTCTCCACGGGCATTTCAAGCAGCGCAATTATTCTCCATGGGGACCGTCAGGGGCATTTCCCCCACCACAATACATGCCAATAGCACACTGAACTTATAGTTTCAATAAAAAGAAATGCTCCCAATCTTTTCCAAATGCTCTTAGGGAAATGGGGATTCCCCTAGTTAAGAACCACCACGCCACAGAGAGGATTTCTTCCATGTCCTCAACACAGCACAAACCCAAGTGGCACTAGCTTCACATCACAAGGTTCCCCCTCAGTGTGTGTGGGATAAAAGCCGGGATGCACAGACAGCTAGGCCTGGGGGACCACCTCATTCAGTTGCCCGGGGACTGCTCTGGGTTTAGCAGCGAACCCCTCAGCCCCAGGCAAATGAGGAACGTTGATCCGCCTGACTCAGCCACGAAGCTGACCAGCCTGCTGAAGAGGATCAGACAAAAGAAATCTTCTTCCAGTCAGGACGAGCTGTGGAGACAGGGAAGGGGGGCAGAGGGATGGATAGAAAAAAGTACTCCTATGGGTCTCTCTATCCCTCCTACCCCAGGCACACACCAAACCTATCCTTGTGGCCTAGAAGACCTCAGAAACATCGAGTTTGGTGTGAGGCACCCAAGGACAGAGGCTTCTTATCCTGCTTCCTCATGAGGAAGCAACACTCTCGCTGAGGGGAAATCACACCGGTACTATCACCTCATCTGTAAAATGCAGGAGGTGGAGATTTCCTCTTAGGGCACTATTTACATTCACACAGTAACTCCTTTAAAGTTCTGTCCCATCATGATCCCAGCATTCTGAGATCAAGGCCCCCTTGGGGCTCTCTGCTCAGCGGGGAGTCTGCTTTGCCCTCTGCCTGCCGCTGCCTCTGCTTGCGCTCTCTCTCTCTCTCTCTCTCTCTGACAAATGAATAAATAAAATCTTTAAAAATAAATAAATAAAGTTATGTCCTTTAACTTTTCAGAACTTTTTTCTAATTCTGGGGAACTGACAACTTTTTCAAACAAAGAGTCACAGCCGTCAGAAAGGTTTATAAGCCACCAAGGGTGCGAAGTGTGTAAGGAGCAGAGCTGCTCACCCACCTCCTCCGTGGCTCTCTGCAGGAGGTCAGAGGAACGCACTGTGTGTGTTCACTAGAGCTGCTATGACAAAGTCCCACAGACCGGAGGCTAGAATCCAAGATCAAGGTGCTGGTTTCTTCTGAGGGCCTCTCTCAGCTCGTAAATGGCAGATTCTCCCTGTGTCTTCACATGGTCTCCCCTCAGTACAAGTGTGTGTCTCAATGTCCTTTTCTTCCAGTCAGAGGGGTTTAGGGCCACCCCAGGGATCTTAACCATGTCTGTGATCGAAATCACCTGTCTCCTCGGTAGACTAAATGGGAGAAGGGGCTCAAAAGGGGCAAACTTCCAGTTATAAAATAAATAAGCCATGGGGAAACACTGTACAGCACAGTGACTGTGGTTAGTAATACTGTACTGCATATTTGGAAGTTTCTAGGAGAGTAGATCTTAATTGAGCTCAACACAAGAAAAAAGATTTTGTAATGATGTATGGTGAGGGTGTCAACTAGATATATTTTGGTGATCCTTTCCTAATACATACTAACATCGAACCTTTATGTCGTACACCTGAAACTAATATAATTTTATATGTCAATTATACCTCACTTTAAAAAAAAAAGAAAAATACTGCCAAACCAAAACCTTTAAAAAAAAAAAAAAAGAAAAGAAAGAAAGAAAAGAGAAGAAATCACCTATCTCCCAACTAAAGTCACACTTTGGGGTACAAGGGGTGAGAACCCAACATATGAATTTGGCAGAGACACTATTCAGCCATAACACCTACCTGCCTGGACTTGGCATTCGTTCCTCCACTCTGGGGTCCTTGAGTCCATCTTCCCTGAAGATTACCGAGCCTGGAAGAGAGTCTTCAGGTAGAATCATTCGCACGCCATTCATGTGATGACTGTCTTCAGCAGCTGCGCTCAGCTGCTGGTGATAATCAGTATGGCTGAGGGAAGCTCTCTTAAAGGAAAACAGCTCTCAAACTTTTGGGGAGAGGTAAGTAACATGGCAGTGTGATGAAAATAATTTTGACCTCATGGACTCTCTGAAAGGACCTCAGGAAATCCTAGGTCTGGACATACTTTAAGAACAACTGCCTGAGAGGAGCACCTGGGGGGCTCAGCAGGTACGAGTCTGACTTTGGCTCACGTCATGATCTCGGGGTCCTGGGGTCCTGGGATCCAGCCCCACATCCCTGCATCAGCTCATGTTGTACACCTGAAACTAATATAATGTTATATGTCAATTATACCTCACTTTAAAAAAAGAAAAATACTGCCAAACCAAAACCACTGAGCTGGGAGCCTGCTTTCCCTTCCCTCTGCCCTGTCCCCCTTGCTCATGTTCTGACACTTTCTTTCAAATAAATAAATAAATAATATTGTGAAAAAAAATAAAGAATGAAAAAGAACAACTGCCTTAGAAAAAAACCTCTTGGGTGCCTTTATTCTTGACTGTTACTGCTCCCTGTGCATACGGGTTTTCCCTGCGAGGCCAGAGGGACTTCTTGCCCCAGTGCACCCCAGAAATGCGGAGCAAGGCCCACCTTTTAAGAGGTGTGCTTGCAGGTGGGTCCACAGGACCTAGGTCCTGGGAGACAGCACAAGGCAAGAACAGACATGAGTCAACATTAAACCAAGGTCAGAATGCCTCCTGGCTCGATCCTCCACAATGAGATCACTTAATCCTGGTTTTCCCACAGGTGTGTCAACAACTCCCCACATTAGGTAAATAATAGCGAACAAGCCTGTATTCATTAGGAGACATTTACCTGAATATAAGAACCAAAAATTTTTTTTTTATTTTGGCTTAAACAAGACAGAAACATATGGCTCTTTCTTAGAAGAGAAATCTGGGGTAGGCAGCCCAAGGCTGGTATGGTGGCTCATATTGTCAGGAAACAGAATCCTTTTCAGCTCCCAGTCAGCCTTCAGTGGCACTCACCCTCAAGGTCTAAGCTTGCTGAACTCTGGCCACAGCAATCCTATTCCACCCAGGAGAAATGAAAAAAGAATACTTCCCAGGAATTGTGTATTCTGCTCCTTGGCCAAAAATAAGTCACATACTTACAAGGAAATTAGAAATGTTCTCTATTGGATCCCCAACATCATGTCTAACCACTTTAGAAGGAGAGAATGTGTCCTGGGCAGTACTAAGCAGAGTTCACCACAAATTGTCCATTAGTTGCTCTCCCCCTATAGAAAACAGCAAAGCCAAATTGAGATGCCAACACTTGGCAACCACTCTGTGACTTGTCAGCCCGTTGACTCACTCCTACCCACCAGCCTGTCAGCAAAACCGTGTTTCTACATGTCACCGCCCTTCCAGATTGCTAAATATATTCAAAACTCTGAACGTTAAATTCTTGAATGCAAAGTCTACTATTTAGCACATTCTTTAGATTTTCAAACTGTTTATTTTATATAAAAGCTATTATCTATACCCAACATCGAAGGAACACATACGTTAATATTAACCGGGAAGTTTGTAGGGATTATTTCTGAACAGTAGAATTACAAGACATGCTTCCTTTTTTATTATTATTTTCTATAGGTAAAAATGTTCCTCCAGCGCATATATATTGCTTCTAGGGTTAGATAAAAGAGTCATTTCTTTTCAAGAACCCGGACTTCTAGCCTTGTCTTTCATTAGTTGAAGGATTTCTTCATCTATAACCCACGGTCGTGAAGATCAGAAGGTAATTAGGAAATCTGATTCTTATAGTACTTTACCTGTGATCCTCTCTATACCTCACTTCATACCATGCATCTCGGGTTAAATATAAAATTATATCATGACCTTTCTGATCATTTCAAAATAACAAATTCGCATCAACTCTGTCGTATGGTTTAAACAGACCCTGAAAATAAACAAAACCCGTGAACAACATTTCTGAAGAATAGTTCTGCTCGGCTGTTACAACGAAACATGAGTCAGAGGCAGGGGGAGTTCCACAGTTCAGACTTTGTAAGGAGAAAGGGATGCTTTTTCTCTCCCCACCCCCCAAACTCTCCGGGAAGAATTCCCCATCTGCATTTTTAACTTTGTCATTTCCCAGGGAATTCTTTGCAACTGAAAAATGAAGCCAAGAGATTGGAAACAGCTCAAAGTGCTGATCAGAGCCAACCATCTCCAGGGGGGGCTCCAGAAAGGATGGTGGTGGCAGCTGCAGCCCCCGAAGTTGCCCAGAACAAATCCTTGGTTCTCCTACAGAGCCTGTCCATGACCCCACTCTCACACCACGCTGCCTTCTTTTTTTTTTTTTTAAAGATTTTATTTATTTATTTGACAGACAGAGATCACAAGTAGACTGAGAGGCAGGCAGAGAGAGAGAGGTGGAAGCAGGCTCCCCACTGAGCAGAGAGCCCGATGCGGGGCTCGATCCCAGGACCCTGGGACCATGACCTGAGCCAAGGGCAGAGGCTTAACCCACTGAGCCACCCAGGCACCCCGCCATGCTGCCTTCTTCTTCTCCCAAAAAGGTATTCACTGAAAAACTGAAAGACAATTCTTCTTGATTTTTATGTTTGTACTTGTCCTTACCCCAGAGCCAAAAGACTGACAATCTACCAATTTAAACACACCGGCTTTGCTAGAAAGACACCCAAAGGCACATGTATAAAAGCATTAACTTGAAAAACACAAAGGATAGACCAGCTATATTTACTGAAGTCTTAGAACAGTGTGTGGGGATACACAGATAAAACTGGTCTACACCGGACAAAAGGCTCAAACACTTCTTCCGGGAAAATGAAGAGGAAGGGGATTATAGTGTTGACTTGAATCTCATCCATGTCTAGCCACTAAGGAGCACACAGCCCGACAATCCACATTGGATGTACAGTAACCGCTGACCACACCCCTCCCCGCCCCAGCCCACAGCCACACCTCTCCTCTGTGCAAGCCATACAGGGGCAGCAGGATAAAGTGTAAAACGTCTATGATCAGCAGAAACATTCTCCTCAAAGCTAAGGAAGCGTAGGCTTCAGGACCCCACACTTAACACAATGCCTTCCCAGACTCATTCTAAACAAATACTTGCTTTCTTATCTATTTTCCTTTTGTGACTTTTTTCCATGAAAGAGTCTCTAAATTCTATAAGCCACAGACTCCATAAAACCTGGATTCTCGCCTCAGCAAGTAAAACAATGGGTCATGTGCTCTTATACTCTTTTTATCTTTTTAATTGAGATTTAAAAAAGAAAAAGCATGTACCGTCTTAACCATTTTTAAGCACACAGGTTAGTGGTAGTAAGTACATTCATATTGGTTTTTGTTTTAAAGATTTTGTTTACATAATCTCTACACCCAACATGGGGGCCCAAACTCGTAACCCCGAAATCAAGAGTTGCGTGCTCTACTGACTGAACCAGCCAGGCACCCCACTTTCACGCTGTGCAACCATCTCCACCATTTATCTCCAAAACTTTTCAATTTGCAAAAGAACACAGTAACTCCCACTTTCCAGCGCCCCCAGCCCCTGGCAGCCACCAGGTACTTTCTACCGCTATGGATTTGACTGCTCCTGGGTACCTCATGTAAGTGGAATCCTCCAGTATTTGTCTCTTCGTGACTGGCTTATTTCACTTAGCAGAGTGTCCTCAAGGTTCGTCTGTGTTGTAACAGTGACGGGATTTCTTTCCTTTTTAAGGCTGACTAATATTTCACCGTCTGTATACACCATATTTTGTTTATCCATTCATCTGTCAGTCGACATTTGTACATGTTTTTTTTTTTTAATTTTAAGATAAATGTGTGCAATCATTTGGAAAGCCAAGCTCTTGCTTACGAAACCAGTTCCACCGAATGTGCAAAGCGGTCCCTTGTTAGTCACAGCGCTGTGAGGATTCAGGGACTTTCTCTTTCTGAGCTCCATGAGAAATCAGAAAGGGACAGTTTCCTTTTCATTACAGCCTGTGACTAGCCCCCTAACAAACAACACAGTCTGCATTTCCTCACCTGGGCATTCCACGTTTCTTTCCATATCTCTTAACCTATTTTAGTGGGGTTTTCTAACCAACCAATACACATGTATTCAGAAAATAGTATTTCTTTTTTTTTTCCAACTATTATTTAGCACTTTCAATGTTCTGGGTGTAATACTCTACTGCAGAAAGCAAAATGGAAAAAAAAAAAAGAGAGAGAGAGAGAGAGAGAGAAAGAATAAAAGTAACCCTGAATAAGTTCACATTCCAGAGGAGGGAATAGATTCACAGATTTTAATCCAGCATAATAAATTCATTAATAGAGGCATATAGAAGGTGCAAAGGGAGCACATTAAGGGAAGGATTTTTTTTTAAGATTTTATTTATTTATTTGTCAGAGAGATAGAGAGCACACAAGCAGGGGGAGCGGCAGGCAGAGGGAGAAGCAGACTCCCTGTTGAGCAAGGAGCCTGATGCGGGCTCAATCCCAGAATTCCGGGATCATGACCTGAGCCAAAGGCAGATGCTTAACTGACAGCCACTCAGGCATCCCGGGAAGGACTTTTTCAACATAAATGGGTCAAGCAAGATTACCCAGGGAAGATAACATTTAAACTGGGCAGTGAAAGGGATATTTGTTTGGTGAGGTAAGCTACAAAGAGTATTCCATGCAGAGGAAACAGAGTGAATAAAAGTCCTGAAGGTGTTTGGTCTGTTCAGGAAAAAGCAAATCCTCTGGTGTCTAGAGGGCAGAAAGCATTCATAGGAGTAGCAAGGGATGAGATGCAAAGGAGACTGGAGCTAGGCTGGGAAGGTTTTCTCAGGCTTGCTGAGGAATTAGGACTTCTGGTGGGCAACGGGAGCCACTGCAGATCTTTAAGTGGGATGAGGGAGCATCATGATGAAGTCTGTGTTCTGGAAACACCATGCTTTTTTTTTTTAATATTTTATTTATTTATTTGACAGACAGAGATCACAAGTAGGCAGAGAGGCGGGGGGAGCAGGTGTGGGGGAGCAGGCTCCCTGCTGAGCAGAGAGCCCCATGCGGGGCTTGATCCCAGGACCCAAGAACAGGACCTGAGCTGAAGGCAGAGGCTTAACCCACTGAGCCACCCGGGCGCCCCTGGAAACACCATCCTTTCACCAATCTAGCCACGCACAGGATAGGTTAATATGAAGAGACACTGGCAGGGTAGGAGCCAGGGCAAGAGAAAAGGACAAGAAGATCCCTGAATCTAAGTGAATATTTAACCAGAAGACAATGTTTTTCCTCTCCAACAGCAGAAATGAGAGCTGACAAGCAGGTTGAATCCAATCATTTAAAAAAAAAAAATGGCATTTCTGCCTCTTTGAATTTTAAATGGCTACACATGTGTATGTGTGTATATATGATGTTATAGAAGAAAACGCTAATGTCAGCTACCTCTGGGCAGGCAAATTAAGGAAGATTTTTATTTTTTTTCTCTATGCTCTCCTCTATTTCCCCATGTTCTATATTCAAATGTATTTTTCCTCTAGCAAAAGGAAAACGCTATTTTTAAAAGACCATTTTGTTTCTTGTCATCCTTAACTCTCTAATGTGTTGAAAGATATCGTTTGTGTGGTGAGTTGGGAAGGGGAGCAATAGTATCAGGGATCCTTCAAAACCCAGTCTACTCCTCCATCGCCCCCAAAATAAATGCATCTGAGTTGGGGAGAGGGAGAAAAAATATGCATACAACGACATGGATGACACTTTTCTCTGCACCCTGACAGTGTCTATGTCATGAAAGAGAATGAGGCAGACAATGAGGAAGATGTGAATTGGAGAGAGGAGCCCTTTAGGTGATGGGGCACTCAGACAAGATGGTGGGATCTGTACTAGTTTATCTTGGAGGCAGAAGGAGTGAAGGCTGGGAGGATATATTTCTATTTGGCAGAACAGTGGGAGAGACTAGGAATGCATGCGAGGGTTTGAGGGAGACCAGGCAACTTGGAACAAAGGATTCACGTGGAATGTAAGGTTAGAAAGGTGGATTTGAGACACAGAATCCGTTAGGTAGTGGGGAATCCATGGTAGTTCTGAGCAACAGTTCTGATGCAAGAAACACGGGACTTCAGGAAGATCGGTTGGAGGGTGGTAGGCAGAAGACATTGCCAGGAAGGAAATGGGGTTGAGGTGTGGCTTCCTGATTGCCACACACAACTTAATGTCTGTTGCTAATGCTATATTTTTACTAGTTCCTTCTAAAAGTACTGTTTCTTTCTCTAAAGATAAAAACAGCTTTGTTGAGATATAATTTATATACCATACAATTTACCCATTGAAAGTATAGGCTTGTCCGGGGTATGTTCACTTGGTTGTACAAACATCACCACAATTTAATTTTAGAACATTTTTATAATAGGAACCTCATACCCATTAGCAGTCACTCCTCATCTTCTCCAACTCCCCAACTCTCCAGCCCTAAGCAACCACTAGCCCGCTTTCTGTCTATATGAATTTGCCTATTCTGGACATTTCGTGTAAATGAAATCACACAATATGTGGCTTTCTGTGTCTGGCTTTTCTTTCACTTCCCATGCCTTCGAGTTTTGTCCACATTCATGTAGCACATTCGTGTAGACTTCCTTCCCTTTTATTGTCAAACAGTATTCCATTAAAAAGTGATACCACATTCTGCTCATCCATTCATCCATTGATGGGCATTTGGGTTATTTCCACTTCGAGGCTATCATAAACAATGTTCCTATGAATGTCCATGCACAAGTTTTTGCATAGACATAGGTTTTCATTTCCCATGGGTATCTCCCGAGAAGTGGTGCTTCTAGCTTATATGGTAACTGTGAAGCGGGAAAGCTAGGTACTTGTCTCAAAGGAGTCAAAGAATGAATCTCGCGGATACAGTGAGTAAAGCAATAGGAGCTTATTAAGATACAGAAAAAGCGTGGCACCTGGGTGGCTCAGTGGATTAAGCCGCTGCCTTCAGCTCAGGTCATGATCTCAGGGTCCTGGGATCGAGTCCCACATCGGGCTCTCTGCTCAGCAGGGTGCCTGCTTCCCTCTCTCTCTCTCTCTGCCTGCCTCTCCATCTACTTGTGATCTCTCTCTGTCAAATAAATAAATAAATAAAATCTTTAAAAAAAAAAAAAAAAGATACAGAAAAAGCTCTCAAGAGCAAGAGGGGTCCGGACAATGTTGCCACTGAGGGCGTTTAGGGTTGGGCTTTTATAGAAAGCTAACCAGGGAACTTAAACCCTTTTACCATCTCTACATATATCACCATTGAGCAAGGACTAGTGATAACACCTTCAATGACTTACTTCCTTTTTAAGGTCTGGTTATTCCATGTTGGTCACAGGTGATTATCATAAAAAAAGAAAAAAACAACCACCCAGCATGCCTAGGGTGGGGTGCTCTGGTTTGTTCCGTTAGCTGGTTTCCTTACACTTCAGCATTTGGGGGATTTCTGTGAGCCTGATCACAGAACCCCCTATCTCTCCCTACCTAGCCCCCCATACCTCACTCAACTACACTAGGTTTTTTTTTTCTTTTTTTTTTTTTATGTTATGTTAGTCACCACAGAGTACTGCGTTAGTTTTTGATAAAGTGTTCCATGATTCATTGTTTGTGCAGAACACCCAGTGCTCATTGCAATCCATGCCCTCCTTAATACCCATCACCAGGCTCACCTATCCTCCCCCCTCCCCTCTGAAACCCTCAGGTTGTTTCCTGGAATCTATAGTCTCTCATGGTTCATCTCCCCCTCTGATTTCCTCCCTATTCAGTTTTCCCGTCCTTCTCCTAATGACCTCCATGTTATTCCTTATGTTCCACATGTGAGTGAAACCATATAATTGTCTTTCTCCGCTTGACTTATTTCACTTAGCAGAATTCCCTCCAGTTCCATCCATGTTGATGCATCCTTTCTGATGACTAATATCCCACTGTGTATATGAACCACATCTTCTTTATCCATTTGTCTGTTGAAGGGCATTTCAGCTCCTTCCACAGTTTGGCTATTGTGGACATTGCTGCTATGAACATTGGGGTGTATGTGCCCCTCCTTTTCACTACAACTGTATCTTCGGGGTAAATACTCAGTAGTGCATACACTCAGTCTCTACTTATGCATGCTCTCTGATAAATCTTACTGTTTGTTTATCTGTCTGTGAAGCTGGCTTATGTCTCACCCAGTGCAACTCTGAATTCCACTAGTGGAGTGCCCACCCTAACTTAACTCAGCCTCACTTATAATTTTCAAAGCCAAGAAGGAAGTAGGTGGTGTGTCAGAGCCTTCTGCTGTGCTCAAGAAAGCAGATGTGATCACAGAGCAAGTCCCGGCAGCCCACGTGTGGGCTGCCCTTGTGCCTCCTACACTTTCATGGTAAAGTAAACCAAACGTCAATCTCTCTCAGCCTCTCTCTCTCGCTCTCTCTAAAGCCTGGGTAAATCAGAAGCATCCTCTATGGAAGCAGAGCTTTCAATCAAGGACCTTCTGCTATAATTCTCTTCCTTGTTGCCTGAAACAAAGATTGCAGAAGGAGGGATCTCAAGATCTCAAACCTAGTAACAGTCAAAGCAAAAGTCAGAGCCCAGTGCTTTAGAAGTGTGTGTAAAATTAGAAATATCAAGAAGTGTTGGGGTTTTTAAGGTTTTAAGCAAGAACCCCTGAGAAATAAATGGTAATCAAAATGAAAGAAGAAAGAGCCACACTTTGGAGCTCTCGGCAAGGTCAGGGCAATGTCATTTGAAACAAAACAAACAAAAAAATACCGGCACAGGTGAGGTAAGAGAGTTTTGAATAAACACCTTGTATCATCAGATTCCAGAACACCTTCTCTCCTAGGAGCCGATGCAGGTAACCAAAGTCCCATACAATAGCAAAAATGCTGGTTTGGATGAAACCAGCTAACTGACCTATGGATCGATACAAAAAGCCATCAATGTGTGATTAAGCAATAGCAAATGATTGACCTGTACTGAAGACTTGACAATGGAGGGAGCAAGATTTATACTTCAATATTGTTCTAACAATATTTCAACATCCCTTCCAACCCTGTGGGATTATAAATAGATTCTGGTAAGAGTAATACCCTTACTCTCAAAATCCTGTATGTATAGGAAATAGGGTGCCAGGGGAACAGACATGCTGAGACAGAGGTGTTATAAAACTCAAGTTAGGCAAGAGATTAATGTTTCACTGCTATAGAACAAAACATCCCCAGGAACACAAGATGATGGCCTGTCTCCCTGTTATTGGGAGCTTGTAACCTACAAAGAAACATAAGAGGTAACAAGGCACTTGACATTAGAAACAATGAACTACCCGCCTTAAGAAAGTACGGATTTCACTCTCCGGGTACAAAAGTGTTGTACTAACTGACTTGCTAATAATCAGGAAAGTGATCTATTCAATGGGAAAAGACAGATATCCTCCTTCTCTGGTTTCTGAACTTGAATTCTGATTAGCCAGTAACTCATCTGGAGAAAGAATTCATAACGTCTCTTTTGAGATATTCTCAAAAAAGAAACTTCCTGGGGAATTACGTAAGCTTGGGATTTCTGCTGCTCCTCTGCTTCCAGATATCATTTTGCTCAGCCTCCCACTGCCATGTGTCAGCTCCATGTCACCTCCCCACTCTGAACCCTGGCATTCCATCAGCTGGACACCCCCCGGTGGCTGCTTTATTAGCTGGGTGCTTGCCCTGTTCCCTAGTCCCAAATTCTTCCCTTTACCTCCTGTCTGGCTGCCTGGAGACTGACTGAGGTTGTTAGAGTGCACCTAAGGGAATTCAAGGATATGTAGTACACTGTGAGATCGACCTCTGACCTTGTACATGTGGATCTCATTACATAACTGCAGCTGACCTGCCCTCCATCTTTCCCTGCCTGCCCAAGACCAGAAACACTGAAAAGAGCTGAAGGAAGGAAGGGAGGGAGGTAGGTAGGAAGGATAGGGTGGGGGAAGGAGAGGGTGGGCAGGAGTCAACCTCTGGTGTTTTTTTTTTTTAATTCACAATAGCCCATCATATTCAACAAGAGACTTCAACTAGCAATACCTTTAAAAGTTTTTCTTTTTAGTTATTAACAACATAAGAAACCACCCCTCTTACACTGTCAGTGGGAATGCAAACTGGTGTAGCCATTCTGGAAAACAGTATGGAGGTTCCTCAAAAAGTTAAAAATAGATCTAAACCTATGACCCAGTGATTACACTACTAGGTATTTACCCAAAGGATACAAAAACACTGGTTCTAAGGGGCACATGTACCTGAAGTTTATAGTAGTATTACCAACAATAGCCAAACTATGGGAAAAGTCCAAATGTCCATCAATTGGTGAATGGATAAAGAAGAAATGGTATATATATTCTATGGAATATTACTCAACCATCAAAAAGAATGAAATCTTGCCATTTGCGACAATGTGGGTAGAGCTGAAGAATTTTATGCTAAGCAAAATAAGTCAGTCGGAGAAAGACAATTATATAATCTCTCATATGTGGAATTTAAGAAACAAAACAATGAACATAGGGGAAGGAAGAAAAAAAAAAGAGAGGGAGGGAGACAAACCATAAAAGACTCTTTTAACTATCGAGTCTTAACTATTGACTCTTAACAGAGGTTTGTTGGAAGGGAGGTGGGCAGGAGATGGGCAAGATGGGTGATGGGTATTAAGGAGGGCATTTGCTGTGATGAGTGCTGGGTGTTGTATATAAGTGATGAAATCACTAAATTCTACTCCTAAAACCAATATTATGCTATATGTTAATGAACTAGAGTTTAAATAAAAACTAAAAAAAAAAAACACTAATTTAAAAAACCATATATTAACTAAATTGAATTTAAATAAAAGAAAAAAAAATTAAATTTAAAAAACAAGCAAAAAAAATATAAATAAAAGTTTTTCTTTTACATTTTTTTCTTTTTCTTTTTCTTTTTTTTTAATTTTATTTATCTATCTGAGAGAGAGAGAATGCAAGCACCAGCAGGGGTTGGGCGGGTAGAAGGTGTGGGAGGGAGGGGCAGAGGGAAAGGGAGAAGCAGACTCCCGTCAAGCAAGGAGCCTAACTGGGAGCTCGATCCTAGGACCCTGAGATCATGACCTAAGCTGAAGGCTGACGCTTAACCCACTGAGCCACCCAGGCGTCCCTTTAAGATTTTCTTTTAATACTAAATTCCCAGTAAGAAAATCCTTGCATCTAACTGAGCTCTGCTTATATTCAAATTTCCTCTTCAGCAGCCAGGTTGAAGGCCGAGCAGACACTTTTCCAAGGTGAGAAATAGCAAGTGATGGTAACTGACATTTAAAGAAAATAAAAATCTTCTGTCAAGGAGAAAACAGTTCCCCTGCCTATGATGAAAGCGATTTTTTTTAGATTCCTACCGAATTTCATACACCTTGTTTGCATCCTAGTATCTGCTTATGGAAAACAACAACAATCTATACATTATATGCATTACATCGCTCCCTTTTTATAATTAACCTTTTATACTACAAATATGCATTCGTGCTTAAAAATTCAAAAAATACAAAGGTGTACAGAGTAAAAAGAATCGAAATCTCTATTCATCTTTCCCTCAGCCCCATAGGGTGCGACTCCCTACGTCACACACCGTCCCTGAGGTAAGGATGTTCAGCATGTGTTCTTCCAGAATTTTGCTTGGGTGCATGGGTCTGTTAATACATACAGGTGCTGTGAATTTATTTTTTACACATAGTGGAGTGTACTACACATATTGTCCTGAAAGTTGCTTAATATCGAGTCAGAAGCAACTCCCATGTCAGCGCATGTAACACGGCCTCACCCTCTTCGGCAAATGTAGCTGCCACTGTACCAGAAAGTATTCCACTGGTCCCCAGTTTGGCTGTTTAATGCAAACAATGCCGCCGTAAATATCCACCACGCACAGGGACACGTATTGCTGAGTCAACCTCTAAGAGCATGGCTGTTTCTTTAGGTGTTGCCAAATTGCTCTCCATAGAAGTTAACAACGACAAACACTTTTAAAAAATATTTCTGAGAACAGGTGCAGCAATCTCTCCTTTATGGCTCTTAAGGCTTGACATTTCTTTGGAAGGCCATCTTCACCTCCAGGATAATTTTTTGGAAACAAAACAAAACACTATACTTTCTTCTAGTACTTTCATGAAACTTTTTTTTTTGAAGATTTTTATTTATTTATTTGACGAGAGAGAGAGCTGAAGTAGGCAGAGAGAGTGGGGGAAGCAGGCTCCCTGCTAAGCAGAGAGCCCAATGTGGAGCTCAATCATAAGACCTGAGATCATGACCTGAGCTGAAGGCAGAGGCTTAATCCACTAAGCCCCCCAGGTGCCCCTATGAAATTTTTTTTTTATATTTGGATTTTTAATTCATTTAGCATGTGCTTCTGAGCATGGTGTGAAACAAAAATCCAAAATAATATCATGGTGATGGTAGAATTTATATCCTGTTCCCATCTTTAGTGGAAATCTGCTAGTGCCTCATTATGATGATATTTGCAGTGGTGTATGACTTTATCAAAGCTTATTAATAGTTTCTTTTAAAATAAAGAATGCAGGGCACCTGGGTGGCTTAGTGGGTTGAGCCTCTGCCTTCGGCTCAGGTCATGATCTTAGGGTCCTGGGATCGAGTCCTACATCGGGCTCTCTGCTCAGCAGGGGGCCTGCTTCCCCTCTCTCTCTCTGCCTGTCTCTCACCTGCTTGTGATCTCTCTCATTCTGTCAAATAAATAAATAAAATCTTTTAAAAAATAAAATAAAATAAAGAATGCAGGGTGCCTGGGTGGCTCAGTCAGTTAAGAATCTGCCTTCAGCTCAGGTCATGATCCCAGGGTTCTGGGATCCAGCCCCACGTTGGGCTCCCTGCCCAGTGGGAAGCCTGCTTCTCTCCCTCCCTCTGCTGCTCCACCTGCTTGTGCTCTCTCTGTCGAATAAGTAAATAAAGTCTTTTTTAAAAACAAGTAAATAAAATAAAGAATGCATATTGAATTTTGTCAGCTGTGTTTTCAGCGTCTGATAAGAACATTATTTGATTATTCTTCTTTAACTGAGTAATAATTAATTAATTGCATTATTTGAACCCCTTATGCTGAAATTTCATTATTTTCCTGGGAGTTATATTTCTAAATTTTTCAATATGTTTCAAATTTCTGACACAAAAAGAAATGATATTTTTATCCCACATTATTTTAAAAGATTTGAAAATGAAAATCTAATTATTCTACTTTTTCAATGTCCAAAGCCCTGTTCGTTACACAGAAGAATATATTTTTATTTTTGTTTCTTTCTAAAAAAGAATAAATGCTCAAGTTGCTATGGTAGCATGTGGTAGCATTCCACTTACTCTCCTGAGATTTTTTTTTTTTCTCAACACTTTCATTCACATTCAGTTGAAGGTCATCTTGTAATGCAGCAAGCATTTATTATGCAGCTTTCATGTGCCAGGTTCTGGGCTTGCTGTTATAAGGGATTCAAAATGCCTAAGAACGAGTCAGTCCTCAATCCACTGAAGCAACACCTACTTATCTGAGTCTCATCTCTCATCTATAAACTCAGAGGGAAACCATGTTGATGCTACCTAATTCCCAAAAGGCACAATTTCAAAAAAAATTTTTTTAAAGATTTATTTATTTGACAGAGAGAGAGGCAGTGAGAGAGGGAACACAAGCAAGGGGAGTGGGAGAGGGAGAAGCAGGCTTCTCGCTGAGCAGGGAGCCTGATGTGGGGCTCTATCCCAGGACCCTGGGAACCTGACCTGAGCCGAAGGCAGACACGTAACTGACTGAGCCACCCAGGAGCCCCCACAATATCAAATGTTAACAGCAGCCATGATCTCTGTTTATATATGTGGACCTCTCTAGGTATAATCCATGTATACCATCATACTACCCATGCATAGTTAGGTCACTTATAAATTCTTTTCAAATAAAGTTGATGATGATGAGAGTGTTAAAAAATAACGAGAACTAGCAGCCACAAGAAGCATTATAGAAATCAATGTAGGACCATATACGTACATAAAAGGTCATTTAAGCCATCTTTGTATTCTCACTACTGACGTATAAATGGTTTTGAAATATCCTTAGTGACCTCTCAACCTGAACTTAGTTCTTGTTTTTACTTGTCAGAATCTGTCAAGTATTCAAATAACATTAACTGATCTGTTTTGACCTGTCAATAATTGATGATGAAACTTCCTATACTTACTGAAAACAGATCTTATTAATTTGTGTTAATAAATAATTTACAAATCAAATATAATTTTTTCAGGTGAAAACTTTTGATATAGCTTTTCAATAAATATAAATCAAACAGGAATGATCTCGCAGAAAGAACTTTTCTCTGAGCCAATAGGAAATTAAATGAACAATAACAAGAGAAAGATATTGAAGAAAAAAATAGGTACATCACTAACTTCCTAGTTTTTTTCAATAAGTATTTGTTAGAATGGTGAGAAGAGTAAAGTACAAGGATTTTCATCTTTTAAATCCTGTATGGTTTTAACTGCTTTTTCAAAAGCAGACATTAAAAGTAACACATGATAAGGGTGCTTGGCTGGTTCAGTTGGTAGAGAAGAGACTCTTGATCTCTAGGTCATGAGTGCAAGGCCCACGTTGGGCCAAGAGCTTACTTTTTAAAAAAAGAAAGAAAAGTGACACATGATATGTGATACTGAGCTCTGCATTCTTTGAGAAGACAGAATTTATTGAACAGAACTGTAGAAAAAAAATAATTGAGGAATCATTACTACTATACCAAGGAGACTCGCAATCATTCTGCAGTTTTTACTGAGTATATACTTTCCAGAACTTTTTAAACTAAGGGTAATTTTTGTCTAGAAAACTAAGAATATTTGCTTACAATGCAAAATCAGGTTTCAGCTGTAAAAGAAAGCCTATTAAAAAACATCAGCAAAAAAAACAAACAAACAACAAAAAAAATCAGCAAACAACAAAAGCAAAAATCCCAAATATTTCTTTAGCAATTCTAATAAAAGAATGTATTTATTTGTCAAAATTTGTTTAAATTTTTTCCAGTTTTTTTTCTTTTTTCTCTAAAAAGATGACATTTAAAGAGACTCAGATATATGAGTGGACTGTTTGTTGGTTACAAAGAATTATAATCAGAGACAACAGTAAGAGCAATGAAGATTTTTGTATTTCTCATTTCAAGTTGTCTTTTCTCCACAACTATCTTTTCTAATTGGTAAATAAGGGATAGAGAGGAAATGGGTAAATTCAAATGTTAAATTCCTTTAGTTTCCAAATGATCACCTGCTTTTAAAATCGGTGCTTTTCTTTGTTTTGTTTTTAAGTAGGCTCTGCGCCCAAAGTGGAGCTCAGACTCATCACCTGAGACCAGAAGTCACGTGATTTACCCGCTCAGCCAGCCAGGTGTCCCTCTTTGTTTGTTTTGATTTGGGTTCATTAAAAATTAGGAAAAGTACATGCTTGTTGGGAAAAAAAAATTTTTTTAAGATTTATTTGTTTATTTTAGAGAGAGAGCGTGTGGAGTCAGGAGAAAGAGCAAACAAAGGTAGAGGGAGATGGAGACAGAGAATCTCAAGCAGACTCTCCACAGAGTGTGAGCCAGATATGGGCTCCATCTCACGACCCTGACGTCATGACCTGAGCTGAAATCAAGAGTTAGATGCTTAACTGACTGAGTCACCCAGGTGCCCCCTGGAAAAAAATAAAAAATAAAAAATTTGTTTTAAAGATTTTATTTATTTATTTGTCAGAGAGAGAGCGAGAGAGCGCACAAGCCAGGAGAATGGCAGGCAGAGAGGGAGAAGCAGGCTTCCAGCCAAGCATGGAGCCCGATGTGGGACTCGATCCCAGGACCCTGGGATCATGACCTGAGCTGAAGGCAGATGCTTAACGGACTGAGCCACCCAGGCGACTCTGAAGAAAATATTTTTAATATAAATGTACATGTAATAAAGTGTGAAGGTTCTACTCTTCTAGCACCTCATTTCCATTCTCACTTCTCGAGGCTTGCCCTGCTTAATGGTTTTTATATTTATCTTTCCAGATTCTTTTCTGAGCAGATTTTTAAAAAAACAGTTTTTCATATGAATAGAAATATAATTCATATATTCATATGAATAGAAATATAATCCATATATTCATATGAATAGAAACATATGCTTATTTTACATATTGTTCTATCACTTTTTTTTTTAATATGCCAAGTTTACACAGCTGGAAAGGCTAGGGATTGAGACATGACTGTTGGTCTAACTCCAGAATTAACTTTGCAGTGCCCAGTTGCCAAGGACATGGCACCAATTTGGGAAGACTAGTCTAGCAGTATTGTAGAGTTGTATGACATCAGTTGAATTCTTGATTCAATTAATTCAATCAAGACATTCTTTTTTTTTTTTTTTTTAAGTAGGCTCCACACTGGGTGTGGGGTTTGAACTCACCACCTTGAGATCAAGACCTGAGCAGAGATGAGGAATTGGATGCTTAACTGACTGACCCAGCCAGGTCCCTAAGACATTCTTAATTAGAGACTTGTAATTATCCAACAAGCAGAAAATAAATTGCGGTATATCAACTAGAGCACATATCAATTATGAAAAGTATAAAAACTATGCTCCAACATGGAAAAGTGATCATTGTGAAATCTTAAAAGAAAAACAGTATCTTCTGGTAATATTTCCCAAAACGGGAGAATTTTGCACCAAACCTAGGTCAATATCTTCACCTCCTATAACAAATCTGCCACTTAGATTTACCGGAAATTTTCCCCTTTACAAAAAATATATAGTCCTGTCTCCCAGGGCAGATACAATAAAAGCCTTCTAGAAACTCTGTAGTCACTAAACACTGATTATTACTTATCATTTTCCTACAGATGATGGGAACTCGGTATGGCTTGAATTGTGTCCTCTGAAACAGATGTTGATACTCTAATACTCTAATCCCTGATACCTGTGACCTAATTCAGAAATAGGTCTTTACAGATGTAATCCAGTTAAGATGAGGTTATTAAGATGGGCCCTAACCCTCTATGACTGACCTCCTAAAAGAGAGAAATCTGGGTGGGGCGCCTGGGTGACTCAGTTATTCAGCGTCTGCCTTCGGCTCAGGTCATGACCCCAGGTCCTAGGATCCAGCCCCACATGGGGCTCCCTACCCAGCGAGGAGACTGCCTCTCCCTCTGCCTCACTCTCTCTCTCTCATTGTCTCTCAAATAAATAAATAAAACTTTAAAAAGACAGAGAGAGAAATCTGGACACAGCCACACAGAAAGAGAACACAACGTGACGACAGGAGCACCGAGGGAAGGCTGTGATGAGACACAGTCATGCTGCCGCAAGCCAAGGAACATGTGAGGTTAGAGGGAAGACAGGAAGAAGGAGGAGGCTTCCGAGAGACCATGGCCCGGCCAACAACTTGATTTTGGACTTCTGGCCTCTAGATCTATAAAAATAAGTTTCTGCTGTTTTAAGCCACCAAATTTGTCATACTTTGTCATCGCAATCCTAGGAAACTGATACAGAAATCATTAAAGATTTTTAAGAGAGGGTGGGGGCAACAAACATTTACTAACAGCCTATGATGTTGCCCCAGGCTCTGTGCTGGAGGTTTTACCTGTTCCTCTCATTCTAACAACTCTGAGACGAAGGCATTTTACAGATAAGGAAACAGAAGCCCAGAAGCTGATATGCTGAAGTCACCTCTGCTGGAAGGGGCTGAAGTTGAGCCCTTCCCTAAAGCCCCACAGTGTTTCCCGTGCACCCCTGCCAAGGACACAGCATTGGTCTGACAAGGCTGAATCGGCAAAATTGCGGACGCTGATGTGAAACATCAGTTCCAGTGCAACCTTTACCCAGCTGAACCAGACCTCTGTGTCTCCCTGGAAGATGGGTGAGTCAACAACCCCATCTGTTTGCTTATAGACCTTCTTACTAAATGGGAGAAGTAAAACACGGTATGTGTACAATATGCTAGTATCTAGACAACATTCTAGTATCTAACTCCCTTTTTTGGTTTTAAAAGGATTTGCTTCAACCTTCATATTCTCCTAAGGCTTCAGTGATGGTAGCTGGTAAATGATAAAAGCTGGTTTCCAGTTACACTCTTAGTTCATAAAGTCCATCTGGTGTGTGGTTAAGAATTTAAATTCAAACTCTGGAGCCAGAGTGGCTGGGCTCTAATGTGCTGAGACACATGCTGAGTGGGGTGGACGGCGGGGGCTGGATTCAGACCCCACCCCACCCTTCAGCTGGCATCCTTGTGCGGGACCCAGTCTGCCCAACCTTGCGTGGCAACCCTTCAAGTAAGTTTCCACCTCCCCTGACTATGGGTAGTAGTGCTCCCCACGTCTGTCACATTCTCCGCCTGAAACATCACAGGATAAAAAGGAAGCAAAATCATCTGAGAGATCAAAGCCATTCAGTATAACTGACACTCATGGTATCGCTAATGAAATCATGCATCACCTCCATCCAAAAAAGGAAAGTAAAAACTAGGTATTACTCAGTCCCCATAGTTTTTGTCCTGTGGGATCGCTTTGGTTAGAAAAGAAAGGACGACAACGGCATGGTCCTGGGGTCTAGTCAATGGAGCCCTTACACACTCATCCGATTCCGCTCAGCAAGCCTAATCAGAACGTGACACTCTGGATATGGTTCAGGATATGTGTCTCCAAGAGGACTAATTAGCAGCTCATAGAGAAGAAGCCATTCTCTGGTGCCCCATTAATCACAGTGCCCGGGGCAACGCAGCCGGGCCCACATGAATGCCTGTTGCACAAAAAGGTCACATCCTGGTGTTGCTAGTCAGAGCTGTGCTAGATCTTATTGCTGTTCATGGTTATTTCCCTGATAATCGCTCCCCGGAGGTTGGTCTGCTACAACCTAGAATATTTGAGCATGGTAATTTGCAAGATTTATGGAAAACAATTTTTCAGAAATGTGCTCTCAATTTTCATTGAGCAAATTCCTCTTTCTCTGGTAAGTGCTGGAGCATATGGAGCAGGTAAATGTTTTAATGGACAGCATAAAAGTAACATTTTTCTTCTGAAGTTGATGATTTGCACTTAGGGCTTCCAGTCCCATTTTTTACTATAGCAAGTGTTCAGAGCAAATTAGAGGGCGAGGGGGAAAACCAATCTTTCAACCCTGCTATCTTCACAGCTCAGGAATGACTGCACCATTTCCCAGACTTGTGTTACCCCCTCTGGTGCTCCCATCCTTGGGGAGGAAACTTTTATTGAATTGCTCTCCCCCAGGTTTTAGTCTTCTACCTGCCTCTCGTGTTTTGTACATTGAACTCATTTCTTTCAAACACAGTTTAAACACAATAAGGTGAAAATGGCCAGCGGCAGGTTTCCTGGTCTCTGGGAGAAAAGATTAGTGGTAGAAACAATCACGTAATGAAAAGTGAGGGGAAAAAATATAGCGCGGGTAAACATTACCCATGTGGGCCTGCACAGCACCTGTACTCTTCCGAATCAGAACAATGGCAACCATTATTAATTTTTTCCTTTCATTACATGAAAAAATAATAGGAGGTCTTAGAGTCAGCCCTCTAACCATGGGAAGTTAAAATCACAGCAATACAAGTCATTTGCCTGTTCAGCCACATCCATTCATTAAGAATCCACCTTTTTTGACACGCCCATTTTTTTATATCCCCAGTGTAACCAACTATATATTCTTACACGTACATTGGGTGGCCTTCCTCTAGCTTCCTTTAACGCCTTCTGTATATCTCTAGTAATGCATTTATCACTTAATATCGCAATTACCTAATAGTATGTTTGTCCTCCAAGTTGACAGCAGACGGCAGGGGTGGGGGGGTAGCTGGCAGGGACAGTGACACATTCTATTCTCCTTTGAACGCTTGGCACCTGCACCAGGTGTGAAGTAATGAATGACCACATGTGTTCAATAAAATAGCAAGACCTCACAGGGTAGCAAAATAAGCTCTATTCTAAGGCTGACTTTGCGAGTCAATAGGGAAGACTGGACACCACTGAGGAATTATGAATTTAAAAGAATAAGTTCTTTCTCTAAAAGTTAAATGTCAAAGGGTTTTTTAAAAGCTGCTATTAGGTTTTGTGTTGTTGTTTTTTTTAACTCCCAGAAGGACTTATAGAGATCACCCCGTCTACTCCACTCCTTTTTCTCTGCCCTCCTCTATTTGTAGAAAAATAGAGGTTATAAAATCCGCTAAAACTCATACAACTTGTTGGCGAATGAAGCATCTGTAGAATGAGGGTTATTGGATTGTTGCCCCCCCACACACACCGCCCTGTCCACGGGCCTTGAAAGGCAAAGCAGACCAAGCCATAATCTCAGGGTCCTGGGAGGGATAGAGCCCTATGTGGGTGCCCTCTGCCTCTACCCCCGCTCATGATCTCTATCAAATAATTAAATAAAATCTTCAAAAATAATGAAATAAATAAAATGCAGATCATAAAAAAGAAAACAGCCCATAAGTCTTGTTCTGCTACTCCTCTGGATCTTTGTGATTTATCTGACCTCTCACATCTGGGGCAGGATCTCCACACCCCTCCCCAGACACATCACCCACCTTACTATTCTTTCATCCCCCAGTCCAATCAGATCCCCCTTCACACACCAGCAGGGCACCTTGTACTTCCCATTCATGGGACTTACCTCAGTGTGAGGTTACATATTTGTGTGATTATTTAATTAACATCTGTGAGAGGTCTCCTCCAGATTAGATTCAGAGGTCCTAAATTACATCTCTGGGGATAAGAGGCATTCTAAAAGCATTTCCTAACCCACCTTTTCTTCAACATACCAACCTAGGAGTAGAAATGAGAACAGTATAGTAGTATCAAAACGATTTCTTTGAATCTACCTCACTTGCCAGTATGGAACCTTCAGACTCAGTTCAAGGACACCTCCTCAACCCTGGCCAACCCACTCTAGGGCTCTAGGGTCCCAGGTGGTCTCCCGTGTGCTCACTCTGAAAGCTCCTCAGCTCTCCTTAGACATCCCCCTTCCTGTGGGGTGCTGGCTCTCTGCCGAATGTACCCTGAGACCTCCACATTCTTCAGACCCAGCTTTGTGTTATTACTCATGACATGTGGGTCCCAATCAGAGAGATTTTAGTCAAACCATTCTCTCCATGTCTATTCCCAGCCCTTGCTCCCTACGGCTCAAGACTGGAGTCCTTTAGGGTTGGCACGAAAGACCAACATCTCTCCCCTCTAATCGGAAGCAAAGGTTCTAATCACAGACTCTAACCTTGGGACAAATTCTTTGCCAGAAGCCTCCTTGGTGGTTCATATACATAGTCCCCTGTACAACCTACCAGATGGGCCCTCCACTGACCCCAGACCTATGTGCATTTTAAGGGGAACAAAACTAATTCTCAAGCTTGGACTCCTGCTAAATTAGAGGAAGCAGTTGGATGTCAGTGCCTGGGGTAGGAGAAGAGCAGGCAGAGAGACTTTGTCCTGGCTCAGAGGGGAAGAGCACCTCCCCCTGCAGCCAAGCATTGAGCAGCTGTCCTTGGGAGCAAGGCTTCCCGGGAATAACCAAGGCACAGGCACTGTGATTTCCAGCCAACGACTCTTCCTGACTTGGAAATCTTGGCAGACTCGTGAGGAATATGGCCATGTGACCCCAGAGCTGAGGCAGGGAAACCATCAGCTGAGGACTCAGACACTACTGGTTTGGGTCTTGGCTCCAAGCCTTGCCACCCTTGTCGGACGAGCTTGGGCAAGTTTCTCAGCCCCTATGAGCCAGCTTACTCATTCATAAACCAGGACAATCTCTATCTCTTGAGAATGTTCTGAAAATTAAACAAAACCAGGTTGGGAAATCATCCAGCAGAGGGCTTGGGATAAAACAGATACTGAGTAAATATTCCTTCCCTTTCCTGTGACTTTTTTATCTGGTTTGACTTTTACAGTCATTCCTCTCCATTGGCTTTGGCCTACATTTTTTCTGCAAAAATGTTAAAAATACATATTTCATTAAGTACTAGCTAAAATTCTACTGTGCTCCTAGAGTTTAGTATCACATCATTAAACACACACACACACAAAGTACACTTTTGGGGCGCCTGGGTGGCTCAGTGGGTTAAAGCCTCTGCCTTTGGCTCAGGTCATGGTCCCAGGGTCCTGGGATTGAGCCCCACCCACATCGGGCTCTCTGTTCAGCGGTGAGCCTGTTTCTCCCTCTCCCTCTGCCTGGCTCTCTGCCTACTTGTGATCTCTGTCTATCAAATAAATAAATAAAATCTTTAAAAAAATAAAATTAAAATTAAAAAAAATTTTTTTTAAAAACTACACTTTTACTAATTAGTTAGTTCTTAGATTCACTCCTTCTGATGGATGGGGGCGGTGGGTGGGGAAACACCATGTTCCCCACTCTGGAAATGGCTCCCAATTCAACAAGCTTATCTTTAGTGAAAGAATGGGAAACTAATTATTTATTTATTACCCATTACGTGCCAAGGTGACAGTAAAGCTTGGCAGCTAATTGCTGAGGCTTTGGAAGCACAATGACTGGGTTTAAATCCAGACTCTACCACTTAACCAGCTGTGTGATCTTGGGCAGGTGACATACATTCTTAGTGCCTGAGTTTTTAATCCACAAAACAGTGGTGATTGTACCTACCTCCCAGGATGTCTGGGACAATTACATGCAATAATTAGAACAATGTATGGCACATAATAAATGCTCAAGGAATATCAGCTGCTATTGCTTTTCTGTTTTATATGTATCTTGACGGCAGCCCTTCAAGGGCTATGTTTTTCTCTCCTCTCCCCTGAATGAGAAACTCTGACTGGGAAACACACCCCAGGGTCCACAGCTAGCACACAGCCCCCTAGCACTCTTGCCCAACATTTTATGGGCCCAAAGCCCTGACCTCCCTCTACAGCCTGCCACTTTCCAGGTGGTTGCAGCTGGTTCTCTTGAAGCACTAAAACAATAACCAACACATCACTTATGAGATGGATAGTGCATATGTACTGAAGCATGGTTGACATAAAACACGTCCCCCTATTTGGGGGGGAGTTTTGGATTAAATTATGACCACAGTCATGGTGAATGAACCCTGCAGCCCCCTGACAGCCAGGATACAGCATGTCAAACTGAAAGCTACATAACTGTTTGAGTAAGCAAAAGGGGGAAAGGAACCCCCAGCAACTGAGGGCCAATAAGTTGCGTTAAGCGTTTCTTTAATTCTCTCGACAGGGTAAGTACTCTTTCCCCCATTTTCTAGATTGGGCAATTAAAGCTCAGGCGGATTATGTGACCTCTCCCAAGGTCAGAGAGCCAGGAAGTATCAGAGGCAGCTTAATCACACAGGTCTGCCTGGCTCCAGTGCTACAGAACCAAGTCATCTCCTGGGTGGCTCAGTCAGTTAAGTGTCTGCTTTCAGCTCAGGTCATGATCCTAGGGTCCTGGGATCGAGCCCCATGTCTGGCTCCCTGCTCAGTGGGAAGCCTGCTACTCCCCCTGCTTATGCTCTCTTTCCTGCTCCCTCTCTCTGAAAGAAATAAGTAAAATCTTCTTTAAAATTAAATAAATAATTAAATAAATCATCTCCGTAAGGACTGGTCATTTCTTTTTAAAGATATTATTTATTTATTTGACAGAGAGAAATCACAAGTAGGCAGAGAGGCAGGCAGAGAGAGAGGAGGAAGCAGGCTCCCCGCTGAGCAGAAAGCCCGATGCGGGGCTTGAACCCAGGACCTGGGATCATGACCTGAGCCGAAGGCAGCGGCTCAACCCACTGAGCCACCCAGGCGCCCCAGGACTGGTCATTTCTTTATGATCTCCTCGCAAACCCCTTGCTTAAATACGATACTATCTAAAATTTATCAAGTGTCTGCTGCAGGCCAGGCTCTGTTCTAAGCACTTCCATGCACTATTTCGTCCAATTTTTACCATGGTCCTAGGAGGTGGATACAGTTGTCATCGCAGCTTACAGAAGAGGAAACAGACCTTAGGGTGTTAAGCGCTTGTTTCAGGTCCCATATCCTGGAGGTGGAGTCTGGTGATTTCCGAGTGTGTGATCTGAAGCACTAGCCTAGGCTTTCTCCCATACACAGAGGTTCTGAGCATGGAAGATAAACTGAGTATTCTTTCCGTACCAACATGCTAAACTAGAAAGAGCCCTGGTCTACAAACAACTGATCTGAGCTCTGACTCTCACTGTGCAGTGCTGAGCACTCAGTTTCCCTCTCTGTAAATGAGAGAGGTCGCACCTGTGTTTCCACTGGTGCTAGAATCTAGGATTTACAGCACAGCAGCATAACACCAAAACAAATCGGTAGAGAAAATTTCCGTTGGCCATAGATACTCCTCATCAAAGAGACCTCTTAAGACTTTACAGCAGTTTGGTAACCTTTACCTGAGCTAGACACTTGCTTTAAAACTCTTATTTTGCCATCCTAGAGACTGCACTTAATACATTAATTTAGAATTAATATGCCACCCATGGGAAAGTGACAACAGGGGTACCTGGGTGGCTTCAGTCAGTTGGGCGTCTGCCTTCGGCTCGGGTCATGATCTCGGGGTCCTGGGATACGGCCCCATGTCAGGCTCCCTGTTCTATGGCAAGTCTGCTTCCCCCTCTGCTGCTCTCACACTCTCCCTCACCCTCTTTCCCTCTCAAATGAATAAATAAAATCTTAAAAAAATAATAAAAATAAAAACATTTATACATATTCTTTCATTTAAAAAATTCATCTACTGATAGAAAAAGAAGAAGAAGAAAAGGACTACAAAGAAACAACCCGTAAGTGAACTGAAAAGCTGGGTCTCTTAGGAATATCCATCTAAATTCAAATGTATTCTCCAGTAAGGGCAGGGACAAGGGAAAGGGCAAAGAAGCCACAGTAAGGTTGCAAAATGCTGCAAATTCTTTTAGAGTTGTTTATTGACTTCTTCCCCACTGGCTTCCTCTCAAGCTTTAGGGAACATAACAGAGAGCTCTAAACTCTTAATTTTTTTCTACATGGATTCTCTCATGGGAATTCATGTGGTAATCCACTAATGTCCCTGTTGCCAATTTTAACCACAGAAATCACAGAAATCTGCTAAGGAAATGTTTGTGCTACTTCCCCTACAAGCTGACAAACAGCAGTCCTCTCCGACATATTTGGAAGAGTCATCAGAAACACTTTTGGTGAACTGACACAGTGCCCAGAGTAGGAAGACGATAAGAACAAGGCCTCCCTAATAGATCAAGGCAAACGCCAAGAAAGGGGGACCCAGAGAACAGAACAAGCTGATTTTTGTATTTTTTTAATTAAGCTTTTTTCTTTTCTTTTCTTTTTTTTTTTTTTTTTTTTTTTTATTTTTGAGGTAACTGTAAATGTACATGGACTTGTGGGAAATAATACAGAGAGATCTTGTGTAGCCTTTACCCAGTTTCCCTAGTGGTGACATCTTGCAAAACTATACTGCAATATCACAACCAGGACAGTGACCATGATGTGGTCAAGACACAGCCCAGCTCGCCACCTCAAGCGTCCTGCATGGTGGGTGGTACCAATCACATCCACCTGCCTCCCACCCTAACCCCTAGCAGCTGTTTATCTGTTATCTTCTAGAAGGCAAACAGAATGTGACATAAGTGGAATCACACAGTATATAATTATATATATTTATAATATATTATATTATAATACACAGTATATAATCTTTGGGGATTTAATGCTCTAGAGACTCATCCAGGTTGTTGTGACTCGATAGTTCTCTCATGTGTTGCTAAATAGTATTCCATGGTGTGGATATATCCCTGTGTGCTTAACCATTTACATGTTGGAGAACACCTGTGTTGTTTCCAGGTTTGGGCTATTACTAATAAAGCTTCTATAAACATTCATGGATCAATTTTGGTACATAAGTCTTCCATAAGTCTTCAGTTCTCTAGAATAAATGCCAGGAGTACTATTGTTGGTTCGGATGGCCTACTGCATGTTTAGTTTTTTTTTTGTTTTTTTGTTTTTTTTTTTTTAAGATTTTATTTCTTTGACAGACAGAGATCACGAGTAGGCAGAGAGGCAGGCAGGGAGAGAGGAGGAAGCAGGCTTCCCGCCGAGGAGAGAGCCCGATGCGGGGCTCGATCCCAGGACCCTGGGACCATGACCTGAGCCGAAGGCAGAGGCTTTAACCCACTGAGCCACCCAGGCGCCCCCTGCATGTTTAGTTTTACAAGAAACTGCCAAACTCTTTTTCAGAATGGCTGTAATATTTGATATTCCCACCAATGATGTATGGAAGATCCAGTTTCTCCCCATCCTTGCCAACATTTGGTGTTGCCACTTCTTCTTACTTTAGCCATTCTTTTTTTTTC
>NW_019154105.1:73486436-73625609 GCF_002288905.1 Enhydra lutris kenyoni | reverse complement strand
TTTTTAAGATTTTATTTATTTATTTGACAGAGAGAGATCACAAGTAGATGGAGAGGCAGGCAGAGAGAGAGAGAGAGAGAGGGAAGCAGGCTCCCTGCTGAGCAGAGAGCCCGATGCGGGACTCGATCCCAGGACCCTGAGATCATGACCTGAGCCGAAGGCAGCGGCTTAACCCACTGAGCCACCCAGGCGTCCCTCTTTTTTTTTTTTTTTTTTTTAAGATTTTATTTATTTATTTGACAGAGAGAGATCACAAGTAGGCAGAGAGGCAGGCAGAGAGAGAAGGGGAAGCAGGCTCCCCGCTGAGCAGAGTCCGATGCGGGGCTCGATGCGGGGCTCGATGCGGGGCTCGATGCAGGGCTCCATCCCAGGACCCTGGGATCATGACCTGAGCCGAAGGCAGAGGCTTTAACCCACTGAGCCACCCAGATGCCCCTCTTTCCATCCTGTTAACAGAGTCTTTCATGGGGGCACCTGGGTGGCTCTGTCAGTTAAGTGCCTGCCTTTAGCTCAGCTCATGACCTCAGGGTCCTGGGATTGAGCACTGCATTGGGCTCCTTGCTCAGTGGGAGGCCTGCTTCTCCCTCTCTCACTACCCCTGCTTGTGTTCCCTTTTTCACTGTGTCTCTTTCTGCTAAATAAATAAATAAAATCTTTTAAAAAAATTAAAATGTTGTAATTGTATATTTTACACTTAAGCCTGTTATCTATTTTGATCTGATTTTTATATAAGGTGTATGGGGGTCGAGGTTCCTTTTTTCCCTATGGATATCCAGATCCTCTAATATCATGTATTGAAAAAGCTACCTTGGGGTGCCTGAGTGGCTCTCTTGTTAAGCATCTGCTTTTGGCTCAGGTCATGACTGCTGGGATCAAGCCCCACATCAGACTGCCCGTTCAGCCAGAAGCCTGCTTCTCTCTCTCCCACTCGCCCTGTTTGTGTTCCCTCTCTCCCTGTCAAATAAATAAATAAAATCTTAAAAAGAGAGAGAGAGAGAGAGAGAGAAAAGAAAAGCCTACCTTTCCTCTGTTGACTTGCTTTGGCATCTTGTCAAAACTCAGTTGGCATATTTATGTGGGTTTTATTCTGCGTTCCTCGTTTAATTCCATTTATCAATTGCCTATATTTCTACCAGTACTACACACTCTTGATTACTATAGCTACTTAATAGGTAGCCTGAAATTGGATAGACTGATTCCTCCCACTTTATTTTTTTTAAATGTTTCAGTTATTCTCATTTCTTTGCCTTTTCTCATAAATTGTAATCTCATTTATATCTATAAAAGAAAATTTGAGATTTTGATAGGAAATTGCATTAAACTTTTCTGTTGGTTTGGGGAGAATTGTCATCTTTGCTATGTTGAGTTCTCCAATCCATGAACAAATGCCTCTCCATTTATTTTTGTTTTCTCTGATTTCTTTCATCAGCTTTGTGTAGTTTTCAGCATACAAACCCTGTACATGTTTTGTTAGAGTTACACTTGAGAACTACTTTTTTTTTAAGCAACTCTAAGTGGTATTATATTTTTAACTTCAATGTCTGCATGTCCTTTGCTAGCATACAGAAACACAATTGATTTTTGATGTTTATACTGTATTACGTGAATGTTAGGAACTCATTATTAGTTCTAGAAGGCTTTTTTGTAAATTTCTTAGGATTTCCTACCAAGAAAATCATGTTATCTGAAAATAGGGACCATTTAATTTCTTCCTTTGCATCTGTATGCCTTTTAATTCTTTTTCCTCTTGTATTGTTGTGGCTGAAACTTCTAGCATAAGAATGCTGAATAAGATATCTTTGCCTTATCCCCAAAACTGGGGAGTATTATGGGCTGAAATTGTGCCCCCCACAATTCATATGCTAAAGTCTTAATCCAGAGAACCTCAGAATGTGACTTTATTTGGAGATAGGGTCTTTAAAATCGTAAATAAATTAAAAGGAGTCTTTAGGATGGGCCCTAATCCAATATGACTGACATCCTTATGAGAAGAGATTAGGACTCAAACTCATAGAGGGAGGACTCCATGAAGACACCACAGGAGATGGACATCTGCAAGCCAAGGAAACAAGCCTTATAAGAAACCACCCCTGTTCACACTTGGCTACAGCTTCTAGAATTTGAGAAAATAAGTTTCTATTGTTTAAGTCACTGAGTCTGGTACTTTGCTATGGCAGTTCTAGCAAACTAATACAGAGCTAAAGCGTGCATGCACTTTTCCACCACTAAGTGTAATGTTAGCTGTAGGGTTTTTGTAGATGCTCCTTACCAACTTGAGAAAGTTCCCATCTATTCCTATTTTTCAGAGAATTTTTATCACGAATGGGTGTTAAATTTTGTGAAATGCTCTTTCCGCATCAATTAATATAAATCATGTGATTTTCTTCTTTATAATGTTAACAGGTGGATTATATTTGATTCAATTTCTCTCCTCATCCTAAAGACTGCTTATATTGCTGCAAATTTACTCCAGAGAAGAAGTTATTTTATATTTAACTTCATTTATATATCAAACTTCTGGGGTGACAAGGCTTCTTAAGTTTCCTTTATGCTTCTTTTCCGGGTCAAAAGACTTAGAGGTCCTGTTCCTGCTCCTGGCTGATTTGTGGGGGGGGGGGGTAATTTCATCTGGTATTTTGCTCATATTTCATTATTCACTGTCATTTTCATTATCATGAACTGATATTGCCCCAGTTCCTGTGACACAAGTCCTGTGGCCGGATCATTAAGTCATCACCCGTGCCAGAAAGTGCAACTGGCACTTTCCATTAGTCCAGAGAACCATAGTCAAATTCTAGAAAAGTCTGGAAAAGGGGTTGAGAAAAGACCTCAAGAACTCTCCGGGCCCTCAAGGTCCTGAAGCTCAAGTCTCCCTGTCCCCTGTCTGCTCTCTTCACACACTCACAGGGCTTTTCCATAGTGCTGGGATCCAGGGAGAAAAAAATCCTGTGGTTATGAACAGGGGAATTGAAAGTAGGGAGCTTCCTGCTCCTGCTGTTTGCATAGAACCGCTGTCCTCAGCTCATAAATCAGTGAGAGAGCAGAATCGGATTCCATTGTTACTATGCCCCCTTTAAACCCCTTCTCCACCCCACAGCCAAATGTTTTATGTTTTATATGCTACGTTTTTAAATGTATTTTCTTTTTAAGAGCATAAGTCAGATATTGTTTCTTTGTGGCTTAGCCTCCAATGGCTTTCCAGTGCTCTTAGAATAATATCCGAATTCTTTATAGGATGGTTGTGATCCAGCTTCTATCACACTGGCTCCTTCTGTCCTTCCAAGTCATTAAACGGATTTTCCCACCTCAAGGCCATTACCCTGGAAGTTCCTACCCCAGCTCATCCCACCTGGGGGCTCATTCTCATCTTTCAGGCTCAATTCAAATGTTACTTTCTATCACTCCCCCTTAGCTTCTTCATAGCATTGACTACACTATGTAATTGCTGGTTTATTATCTGTGTCTTTTCCCTGAACTAGAATGTGAACTCCATAAGGCACCGTTGTCTGTCTTGTTTACCGTTTTACCCACAGCACCTAGCACTGCCTGGGCTAAGGTGGGTGCTCGATATAAGTGTTTGTGGATAAACCCTCTGCCCCAAATCATAGTAGCCACGAAACTGAGCTTCCCAGTGCACACCACATCGCGGGACAAGTATCCCGCAATCCAAGAATTGATAGTCTGAAGTTTGTTCTTAAAGAAAAAGGCAAATACTCAATGTGCTAAGAATTACCGTTAAGAAGATGTCTCTGTCCCACTCCCAAAATAGATAAAATTGGGGAAAATTTACCATTTGAAAATAGAACACATAATGGCGAGAACCCACATCTTTCAGGTGTTGCTGAAAAGATGGCGTGCTTGCTAATCTCCATCTACCGTGTATCCTCAGGAAGACATGACTGGAATACAGAGATGTTAAGAACCTTAAACTTCTTTCGAGTTATATACAGAGGGCCGTGGTTCAAATGGAGCCTAAAAAAATGAGCACCGGAAGGAGAAATCTGCCTATGTTTCTCAAAGACTGTGTATTCTAGGGAAAAGCATATTTGTTTCTAAATAGCCAGTCCTTCTTTAAACATAATTATCCCGCCATAGTGAAAAACAATCCTTTCAAAGCTAGGAAGCTGAAGGAACAATGGAGAAAGAGACCCATTGCTCCAGTGCTGTGTCCCTCAGGTACCTCCTCTCCCCTCTGCTCTGCTGGCCCAGGCACTCCCAAGTGAGGTGAGTAAGAGTTACCTGGGAGGAAAGGAAGAGTCGGAAGTGAGGCTGTCCTTCCATTGTTTGAATGATTAAATGTCTTAAAGTGAACCTGTTTTCATGTATTACTAATAATAAAAAGAGAAAATAATCTTACTTTAAAAACAAACCTCTAGGGACACCTAGGTGGCTCAGTCAGTGAAGCATCTGACTTCGGCTCAGGTCATGATCCCAGGGTCCTGGGATCAAGCACTGCACTGGGCTCCCTGCTCGGTGGGGAGCCTGCTTCTCCCTTTCTCACTCCCCCTGTTTGTGTTCCCTCTCCAGCTGTCTCTCTCTCTGTCAAATAAATAAAATCTTAAAAACAAAGAAAAGAAAGGAATCAGAACTAAACCTGAAGCCATCAAGGAAATATAAAAGAGATTTTTAGGTAAAATAGAAAGGCAAGGAAACCATTTAGGAGGTAATGAAATGTGCCACATATAAGCTGATAAGTGCCTGAACTAGTGAAATGCAGTGAAGTAAGAGCAGTGGAGTGCTGGTAAATGTTTACCAAACAGGGGCGGCTGGGTGGTTCAGTGAGTTAAAGCCTCTGCCTTTGGCTCAGGTCATGGTCCCAAGGTCCTGGGATCGAGCCCCGCATCGGGCTCTCTGCTCAGCAGGGAGCCTGCTTCTTCCTATCTCTCTGCCTGCTTCTCTGCCTACTTGTGATCTCTGTCTGTCAAATAAATAAATAAAATCTTAAAAAAAAGAATGTTTACTAAACAGCTGGAGTGGAGGTGGGGGAGCCCTCATTTTGTAGCATCTGCCCATTTCCCTGGTGCAAATATTCCCACCATGGCCATTTTCAAGCTACCAATGTGATGTTATTGAACAGGGTCTGAAGAGAAATGCTCTCAGTTGGCTCTCACCAACCAATCCAAGCCAGCGCCAGCACACAACAGAGCAGAGGGCATTGTTAGATTTGAAGAAAACCAATTAAAATATGGGCATGAGCTAGGGTAAGGCAAACTGCACTAACAAACAGATTTTAAAACTTAGTCATTCAAAACCAAACTTTTTTCCTTTTCAAATAACATTCAGGGGCAGAGATTCCCAAGTTGGTGAGGGCTCTGGGTCGCACAGTCATTCAGGGGCCTAGGCTGACTGAGTTTCTGCCATCTTTTTTTTTTTTTTTCTTTAAGATTTTATGTATTTATTTGTCAGAGAGTAAGAGAGAGCACACAAGCAGGGGGAGCGGCAGGCAGAGGGAGAAGCAGGCAGGGGGAGAAGCAGGCTCCCTGCCAAGCGAGGAGCCTGATGCGGGACTCAATTGCAAGACCCCTGGATCATGACCTGAGCTGAAGGCAGACACCCCACCAACTAACGTTGGCTGGAGTTTCTGCCATCTTTGATATGTTGCTTCCCAAGTCACTCTGGTCATCATTGGAAAGACCAATTCAGCTCCTGAGAGGAGGAGAGAAAGAATATGAAGGAAAGCACATGGCAGGCTTAGAAGTAGCACATATCTTGCCCTGCTTATATTCCTTTGGAAAACTTAGTCACCCGGCTCTATCTAACTTCAAGGGAGGCTGAGGATTGTCATAAAGCTGGGAAGCCAAATGGGAGATAGAGAGAGAGCATTCTGAAGTTCAGACGGCGGTCGGTGTGCGTCGGTGTGTGCTGCTTTGGGAGATTCTGAGGAGTACGAGCTGTGTAATAAAATTAGAGGATGCCCAGTTAGATTTGCACTTCAGACCAAAGCCAATGAATAATTTTGTGGTATTGGTATTCCCAAATATTACACAGGACCTACTTATACTAAAAAATTATTTTAAGGGGCACCTGGGTGGCTCAGTGTGTTAAACCTCTGCCTTTGGCTCAGGTCATGATCTCAGGGTCCTGGGATCGAGCCCCAAATTGGGCTCTCTGCTCAGCGGGAAGCCTGCTTCCCCCTCTCTCTCTGCCTGCTTACCTGTGATGTCTGTTTGTCAAATAAATAAATAAATTCTTTTAAAAATAAATAAGTAAATAATAAAAATAAATAAAAATAAAAAATTTTTAGTTTATTCAAAATTCAGATTTAACTGAGCATTTGCATCTGATTTACTAAATCCAGCAATGGTAAACATCAGGTTTCAGAATCGGAGGAAAGGCTAATTGGGGATGCTATTATCTGGAGGAGAGCTGACAAGTTCAGGATAATCAAACACATGAGAGAGCCACTGTAAGCCACATTGTCAGTCTACTAATTTAAAAATGGGACATGTATTTGTTAGTATCAACTAGTACTTGCCATTGGTACAGGTCATTCTGGGTACAGTCAAGAAACAACAATCATAGATGAAGAGAGTATGATGGGAAAAAAAAGCATTAGAGTCAAGTACAAAAAGATTTCCAAGATACATAAAGTAAAAAAGGCAAAGTGCAGAGTAACATATACATATGTTTCTGCTTGCATACGTGTTTGTATGCATATGGTGTATCTGGGAAGAAATAATGAGAAACGTGACAGAGATGGTCTCTGTCAATGGACAATGGAAGAAGAGAGGCTACTTTTTCCACTCTACCACCTTTGTAGGAGCCAGCAGCGGACCACTCTTAAAACAGAACACTTTGGCATAAAGAGTATTTTGAGTTAAAAAGCAATCAAACCCCATCAGATTCAGGAAAAGCTCTATTTTCTCCACAAACTGCCTAAAGTAATTTAGATAGAGGACCTGCTCCAGGAAGAGAGCTATCACCATTGATAACTATACTATGATATGAACTAGGTGTGGGGCCAGAGAACAAGCTAATAAGGCTTGTGTATCAAAGTCCTCCCTTTGTCCCATTGTTTCTGTATGGTCCAGCAAACATTTATTTACCAAACATTTACCCTTTCTCATCTTCCTGAGGATTGCCTTCCTTTCCTTTGAAGTCCAAGATGTCTACACCCCCTCTCCTTAGTTCAGGATGACATATATATATATATATCTCCTTTTGCTTGACTGTCTTTAGAATTTCCATGTCTGTATGGGTTCCCCATACATATACTATTATATTTGATTTTCTCCTGTTAATCTGCCTCACGTCAATTTGATTCTTAGTCCAGCTAGAAGAATCTTGAAGGGGACAGGACATTCTTGCTCCCTGACACCTTTCATGCTTTTTGTTTGTTTTTTTATCATATGAATATATTTGTTATTCAAAACGTTAATCTTTTTTAAGGATTTTATTTATTTGTTTTAGAGAGAGAGCAGGGGGAGGGGCAGAGAGTGAAGGAGAGAATCTAGAGAAGGTTCCCCACTGAGCACAGAGCCTGACCCGGGCTCCATCCCAAGATCCCCAGATCACGACCTGAGCCAAAATCAAGAGTCAGACGCTTAACTGACTGAGCCACCCAGGCACCCCCACAAATATTAATCTTTTAAAAAGTAATAATACCACTTCCCACTCAAAAGAACCAAGCCTCCTTAAAGAAGCGGATGCTTCTGGTGTTGGGGCAGGGAACGTGCACAAGGAGCCTGCAACGTGTTGTTGCACCAGAATATGCAGCTGAGCCCCCCAGATGGTAGGAATATGAGGAAGGAATCGCGACCTAGCTTGAAGGGGCTACCACTGGCAAAAGACGCTACCGTTTAATTATGAAAATAAATAAATACTTAAAATAATGACTTTTACCCTGTTAGAGTAAACTGAGTATCCATGAGCTGATACTCACACATACAAACATGCATATTCACTTACATTTATACATTCCCTGGTGAGGGAAAAGGGAAAGCTCTTCTTTAAATTAGAATGCCAATTAATAAATGTCGACTGAAAGATGGAGCCAAGTTTCTTATTTTGTAAAAATCACAGTCGTAGTTGATTTAGGACAAAATCATCAACAGATGCTGCTTTGCAGAAGCTATTGAGTTCCAGATCTTGTGTGGATTAGATCATTTATCCCCTTCGACTAATACTATATATGTAATATACTAATATTATATGTTATATATGTGTATGTGTATGTAGATATATGGGGGGAGTTATCTGTTAGGATTAGGTTCAACTGAATATAAAAGAACTTTCTCCCTCTTGTTGTATTTTTTGTTATTTGTTGTTGTAGTGGTGGTTTTTTGTTTTGCTTTGTTTTGTTTTTTTTTTGAGAGAGAGACAGCATGAGCAGCAGGGTGAAGAGGCAAATGGAGAGAGTACCTTAAGCAGACCCCATACTCAGTGTGGAGCCTGATGTGCGGCTCAATCTCACGACCCTGAGATCGTGACCTGAGTCGAAGTCAAGAGTTGGATGCTTAGCCAATTGAACCACACACGTGCCCCCATATATTTTTTTTAATAGCTCATTTTCTCTCATGTAAAACGTGACCTTATGTAAGCAGTTCTGAAGTAGTATGCCAGCTCCATAAAGTGGTCCTTTCAGTTCCGTTTTGCTATTTGTCCAAGTGTTACCCTTGTCCTCATGGTTCAAAAGGACTTCCAGAGCTCCAGTCCTCTCACCCGCATTCCAGGAAATACCATGGAGAATTCTCCATATAACCCATCCTTCCACACCTTGTTAACCCATCTTCAGTCATATGGCCCCACCTTCATGCAAAGAAGGTGGTAAATGTAGTCTTTGAGCCCAGGATATGGTCTCCTACTAAAATTCCGGGTGCTGTTACTCAAGAGGAAGGAGGAAATGAATAGTCATTCTAAGACAGACATCACTGAAGCCATTTTATAGTTGAGGAAACTGAAGCTCAGACTGGTTAAATAACTTGCCCACAGTCACGTAGCTTGTAGGAGCTACTGCTGGAATTGCACCTCAGATCTCTCTCGTTCCAAAGCCAAGCAGCCTTCCCAACACCCACTCCTAGACCAGCTCATCCTCAACACAAGAGTTTGGAGCTGGGCACCATGCCAGCTCCTCTGAAGGTAATGAAGGAGAGTCAGAAGACGGGCAGGCAGGCAGGAACAAGGGGCCCCTGCCCTAAGAGGAAACCACCCTTAAAAGGCTTTTACACCAGCCTGGAAGAAGACTGCCACCCTTTCCCACGTGACAGGTAGATGACAAAAACCTGATTGGGTGAGAGGCACACAGAGGTTTAATCAGATTAAAACAATCTACTAACAAGCCCATAAGCCCCCCACCCCCCAATCCCTCCACTCCTGACTTAAAAACTCCAGTGGCAGCCCTCTTGGGTCCCCTCCATGTTCTGGAGCTTTATACTCTCCCTCAATAAACCTTGCTTTGCTTCCCAACACTCTGTCTGTTCTGCCTCTTCCTCCTTCAAAGCATCGTGACCAAGAACCACAGGCAGCAAAGGAAAAGAAATCCTGTAACAAAGTCACACGATGCAAAGAGCACACTCATGCGATACACAATTTACTGCAGGATTTAGGAATGAAATAAGTTTACTGGAAACAAACATAGACATGGTGTATGAGACCAAATTCATATCTATTTTTATGATGAAACAAGAGACTTGGAGAAATACTACAACGCGTCAGTTGCTGTGGACTGCCCTGCACAGTTTCCACTATGCTCTCCTGCTTCTTGCTACACGTCTAGTTAACAGCTTTCTGTTTTCTGACCTTATCAGCTGCAGAGTGTACTCTACGTGGAACCTACAGCCTCTACATCCCAGTAGTAGTCACATCTTACATAGTATTGATTTTTATGGGCTGCTGTTGATGGTGCCACGTGGGCCAGGCTGAGGCACCAAACAGGCTTAATACCTAACCTACTTGCAGTTTCAACCTCCCCTAGAACTGTAAGTCTTAATGGATAATTTTCCCAGAAATACCAATAAGGTAATCTGCCCCAAGGGTATTCACCATCCCCCCACCACCACCACCACACACACACAAAATGCGGTCTACGTAATAAGACCCTTGCCCTCTCAAGTGAGGGAAGGTAGGTGATCTGGCCTGACACCAGCCTTTTCTTTTGCTAATATTCTTGCCCCACCCTCCTTCCTAGTAAAACCTTCAATTTTGTACAACTCAGGAGCTGTCCTCTACTTGATAGATGGGTTGCTGCCCGATTCATTAATCATTTGATAACGCCAATTAGCTCTTCAAATTAACTTGATTCAGTTTTGTTTTTTAACATGGCCAATTGATTTTTTTTAACTTAGATTTTTAAATAGAAATGTTCTGATGCTTTTAAAAGTTGGAAAGTGACCAGAGATCACACTTGGATGCAGTCCCTATATAGTAATATTATTATTGCTACAAAATATAAATTCCCAATCATTTCACATAGCCTTAAGAATATCTGCTGATTTGCAAGGAAGGGTCTCGATTCTGATAAATAATTCTATGTGACCCTGAAGGCATACAGTCTTAACTCATGATTACACTCACAGCCTAGCAGTTCCTTTGATGCTAAATTTCCAGACAAAGTTTCCTGCAGATATATCTTTCATGGGTGGAACTTTTAATTGTAGAGCTTCATGTGGCCGATGAGATCCTATTATGATGTTTGCTTAAAGGCTGTGTTTCAATTTTAAATAAAGCCTTGGTAGAATACTACCAATTTTGGTGTTTGCTCCCTGCAATTATTATACAAGCTAATGAAAAGTTAAAGAATACAATTTGGAGGACTATCAAATTGGTTCCAGACATCTGATGGAGGGGTATGCAAATGAGAAGATTGAGCTATACATAGAAAACATATTTTTTTAAAGCACAGATACGCAAGGGCTTATCAAAGTATACCAAAGTTTGATTATAATGAGATAAATGGATTATAATTTATATGGACAAGTAGCTCAGAGACTTTCCAATGTTAACAAAAATCAGCTTGGTCAGTTTGTCTTAGGACTAACACAGCTTTTCAAGGTGGTTGGGTCGGGAAAACGGAGAGGAGGGAACATGTGAAATATTAGACATGGGAAATTGCACTTTCTGATAGCTTGGGCTCTTATAAATAGACGATATTTAAGCCAAACAAAAAGTAATATTGGGGCCATTGCATTTGCTACACTGGAAGACAGAATATTTAGACACTGGGGAAAAACTGTCTAAGAACGTCCTGAAAGTCACAGAAGTTCTGTCCTTTGGGATCCAAGATTTCCAGATTCTAGGTTGACCCTGTCACTAACACAGTTTAGGTGCACTCAACCAGGATTTAGCATAAGGCAGGAAAACCATAAACTTCTAAGTCAGTATTAGGTGAACAAAACCAGATCTCAAAAAAGATCTAGGAAAAGGTTGGTTATAATTATATCTCTAATGAATGTAAATGCTGAATTTCATTGAACTTAAGAAATCACCTCAAAGTCTGAGGTGTTGAAAGGTGAAGGGGAAAAAAGAATCAAACCCATATCTTAGAATTGATGACACACAGAGTGGGAGACAAGGACTGGACTGAGGCACACATTTCCATAACACACATTTCTTTGGGAAAGAAGCCAAAGAGAAATGTATGTAAAAACATAATGACAATTGTTTTAGGGAGCAGAAATGTTGTTGGGACAAGACTCAGAACTGGGTATGTGCTCAGAACAACTGTAGGCCAGGTTAATTAGGATCTTTGATGGGAGGACTATTATTATACTAGAGTCCATTAGAAAGAGGATCTGTGTCAGTCTGTAGGCCCTGTGAAGTCATTAATTTGTACTGAAATAGTCACACCTAGCTCTAAGCCCACTGCATTAGTCTTAGAGATCCACAGAGAAACTTTTTCAACTGGTTTCTTATTCCCAAAAAACACCTCCAAGGAAGTGTGGAACCCACATGGTCATTAAACCAATTGGTATGTTGTAGGGTTGATTTTTGTTGTTCTTGTTTTTTATTGTTATAGGTTACACTGTTCACTGATGGACACCGGGGATTTAAATAAGTTTTGGTTGCCATGGTAGGCCTGGGATTCTGTCAGGTGGATACTGATAACTCTAGTCAAAAGGATTCTATCCTGGGGTGCCTGGGTGGCTCAGACGGTTAAGCTTCTGCCTTCGGCTCAGGTCATGATCTCAGGGTCCTGGGATTGAGCCCCACATTGGGCTCTCTGCTCAGCGAGGAGCCTGTTTCCCCACTCTCTCTGCCTGCCTCTCTGCCTACTTCTGATCTCTGTCTGTCAAATAAATATATAAAATCTTTTTAAAAAAAAGATTCTATCCTATCATGTTTATATTCATAATTATAGTGTAATATTTTCTCTGCTTATTTATATTTATATTATATTATTTATTGTATTTTGAATGACTGATTTGGACTATTGCTTTTAACATTCTAAATTTCCAATCTAATCAACTGTCTGTATAACTGAGACCTTCTATATTTTGCTACTTTGCTATCAATAAAGAGGAGTTCTGCTTAATAATAGAGCCATACAACCGGAAGCCTAGAAGATAGAATGCTCTTAATTGTCTAGCTGCCTGCATTGTCCGAACCTAGTTTGTTGGGCACATATCGTGGAGATGGAAGAACAGTTGTCTGTGGCAGAAAGCCCAAGATGGCATCTCAACTCTCTTTGCTTTCCTACACAACATAGAATCTCTGGTCTAATTTCTCGAGAGAGAAAACTACCCTGACTAGAATGCTGACAGGGTAGTGTGAGACCTGGGGAAGTTAGAGAAGTATGGACTCTATAGAGAAAGTACAGGGCAAAACTGCAGGCTGCTCAACAGAATATAATAAATTGGAAACGCTATTGTAGGAATTGGTCTGGCTACCATTGTGCAGAAAATAGACAAGAGTAGACAGGGAACTTACAGTTTAAAAACAGGTCACACAAAAGCAAAACACTGACATCAATCAATCAGAAAGTACACCATGAGAGGAGCCTGGCTGGCTTAGTTGGTAGAACAGGGGACCCTTAATCTCAGGATTGTGGGTTCAAGCTCCATGTTGGTCAAGGAGACTGCTTAAAAAAAAAAGAAGGAAGGAAGGAAGGAAGAAAGAAAGGAAGGAAGGAAGGGAGGAAGGAAGGAAGGAAAAAAGGTAGGAAGGAAGGAAGGAAAGAAGGAAGGGAGGAAGAAAGAACTGTGATATAATGCTGAGGAATTTCCCAATGAAATTAATATTGTTGAGTATCTACTATGTGCTAGACTCTATTGCTGAGGGTATTTTTCTTATCTCATCTAATCCTAAAATTAACTGTAAAATAGGTATGGCTACTCTCATTATTCAGATGAAGAATGTAGTTCCATGAAATTATGTAATTTTCCCAATGTCATTCAGTTTCTGGGTGGTAAAACTGGGATCCAAATCCAGACTGACTGATTTCAAAGCTATTGCTCTTTCCGCAAAACCAGATAGTCTTTGTACTCTAAAAACTGCAACATATTGCTGAGAGAAATTAAAGGATACCTAAATAAATGGAAAGATGTCCACATCCATGGATCAGAAGATTTAATATTGTTAAAATAGCAATACTACCCAAATTGATCTACAGATTTACACATTCCCTATCAAAATCCCAGCTAGCTTTTTTTGCAGAAATTGTTAAGTTGATCCTAAAATACATACAGAAATCCAAGGGACCAACAATAGCCAATACAATCTTGAAAAACAACAAAGCTTAAGGGCTCACACTTTCCAATTTCAAAACTTACCACAAAGCTACAGTAATCAAGACAGTTTGGGGGCACCTGGTTGGCTCAGTTGGTTGAACCTCCAGCTGTTGATTTTAGCTCAGGTCATGCTCTTGGAGTCAGTAGACTGAACCCAGTATTGGGCTCCACACTGGGGGCAGGGCCAACTTAAGATTGTCTCTTTCCCTCTCTCTCTGCCCCTCCCCTGCAAAAGTCCGGGACTGGCAAAAGGATAGACATATATGAATCAATGGAATAGAATTGAAAATCCAGAAATAAACCCTTAGGTTCATGGCCAAATGATTTTTCAAGAAGAGTGCCAAAACAATTCGAAGTTGGACCCTTACCTAACACCATATACAAAAATGAACTAAAAATGGATCATAGAGGGGCATCTGGCTGGCTCAGTGGGAAGAGCATGTGACTCTTAATGCCAGGGTTGTGAGTGTTCAGGCCCTATGTTGAGTGTAGAGATTACTTAAAAACAAAACAAACAAACAAAGAAAAAAGCTACAAAGCTCTTAGAAAAAAATATAGGGGTAAGTCTATGTGACTTTGGATTAAGTAATGGTTTCTTAGATATTAAACCACTAGCACAAGCGATAAAACAAATACTTTCAAGTCCATCAAAATTTAAAAGTTTTATGCTTTAAATAGTACCATCAAGAAACCAAAAAGACAACCCTAGAATAGGAAAAAATATGTGAAAATTATATATCTGATAAAGGCCTTCTATATAGAACATAATAATAATACTTATGACTTAGTAATGAAAAGACAAATCATCCAATTTTTTTCAGTTCGAAAATATGAAAAAACATACCCCTGATCACCACTAATCAAAAACAATAAAATATCAGTTCACACCCACTAGCTAAACCGGTTATAAACAAAAAACAGAAAGTAACAAGTCCTGCTAAGGACAGGGAAAACAGGAACTTTCCTACGCTGCTGGTGGAATGTAAAATGGTACAGCTGCCTTGGAAAACAGTTCGACAGTCCCTCAAAAGGCTAAATATAGAGTTACCATATGGCTCAGCCATTCCATTCTTATGTATAAATACAAGAGAAAGGAAAACATATGTCCACACAAAAACTTGTGCACACTTGTTCACAACGGCATTATTCATAATAGCCAAAAAGCAGAAACAACTCAAATATAGCAACTGATAAATGGTAAACGACATGCAGTACATCTTTACAATAGAATATTTTTTGGGCATGACAAGGAATAAAGTACTTGAATCTTGAAAACATTATGCTAAGTGAAAGAAACAGCCCCAAAAGACCACATATTGCATGGCTCTGTTTATATGAAATATCTACAGTAGGGTAATCTATAGAGATAGAAAGCAGATTCATGGTTGCCTGGGGATGGGAGATTTGTGGAGAAATGAAAAGTAACTGCTGTATCTATGGGATTTCTTTTTAGGGTTATCAAAATGCTTTAAAACTGACTGCCATGATGGTTGCACAGTTTTGCGAGTGTATTAAAAACCACTGTATTGTATACTTTAAATAGGTGAGCTGTATGGTATTTATCTTAATAAAGATGTTAAAAAGAAAACCCTAAATCGCCTCTGTTTACATTTTCAAGCAGAGGTCCAAATATTGAGTTGACAACTAGTCATTCCGTTTCCCCTTACCATCAGTATTTTCAGATTATCTTCTCCTTTCTTTTCTTTTTAAAATTATATCAGTACTGAGGAATTGAATCATGAGGCTCTGGTTAGATTCTAGAGTTGGGTTTTTGTTTTTATTTTTTTCTTTTTTAAGATTTATTTATTTATTTTAGAGACAGAAAGCATGTGATTTGGGGATGGGGCAGAGAGAGAGAGAGAATCATCAAAGAGACTCCCCACTGAGCGTGGAGCCCAATGGAGGGCTCAATTCCAGGACCCTGAGACCACGACCTGGGTGGAAATCAAGAGCTGGCCACTCAACTGACTGAGCCACCCAGGCAGTGGCTTGATTCTTTAGAAAGTCTGTAAACCTAACTCCCAATCCCTGTTGAGCTTTTATCAGCCTAACCCTATGGATCTCCGTTTTCTCATTTGTGAATAAAAAAGATTGCGCAGATGATCTCTGAAAGTTGTTCCTGTGACACTAAAAGAGCTTGGACTGTCAGTGGAAGTGCTGGCTTTCTTTTTCTCCTCAGAGCCAGTCAGGGGCGCCTGGGTGATTCAGTCCCTTAAGCGTTGAGCATCTGCCTTCAGCTCAGGTCATGATCTCTGGATCCTGGGATATAGCCCTGCATGCCTGCGGCTCCCTACTCAGTGGGGAGTCTGCTTCTCCCTCTCGCCCCTGCTGCTACTCTCTCTCACTTTCTCTCTCTCTCATAAATAAATAAAATCTTAAAAAAAAAAAAAAAGACCCAAACAGACAAAACCTGATATGATTTCAATTCACTTAGAGGATTAGCAGGGTCAATTACGAAAAACCTCTAACAGATCTTTGTATATAGAGAAAGACAACAGATGCATAACAATGTGAGTTTAACATTGTGGAGGTCAATTACCTAGGAGTCACACTAGAACAGTTAATCAAGTCTCCAGTAGTTGTATTCATTTCTTATTTCTACCCTGTTTATAAATGACCAATCAAGAAAATTAGAAAAACATATCCAAGTAGGGGGAGGGGGAGCCCAACCTTCAAAGATAATCACTATTAATTTTTCCATGTGTTTTCTTCCAATAATTTTGCCCTGTAGTTTGTTTTTTGTTTTTTGTTTTTTTTTTCACTTAACACTATAAGCATTTCTCCATGTCACTAAGTAGTTCTTATAAACATCATTTAATGCCAGTGGAGGTTTGTTTAACCATTGCCTTATCACTGGACAGATAGAATGCTTCCAGTTTTCCCTATGTGAAGTAATGGTAAAAAAAAGATTAATATCTTTACACAGAAAGCTTTTGGTATTTAGATTATTTCCTGGAATAGATTCCGGTTCCTAAGAATTAAAATTAATGAATCAAAGGACATGACCATTTCATAGCATTTTTCAAGAAGTTGTACCAATTCACATTTATATTGAGACATGATGTTATTAATGTAATTCATGTACCAGGACCCACAAACTGGAGGTTGTCCCAGGCCAAGTTACAAATCTAAACTTAAGTCAGCTTGCACAGGAACACCTGTCAAGGAAACCCAACATACACCAATCATAATCATCCAACTCAGCTATAGCTAGCTTACCTTATCCTAGAAAACAGGACCTCCTAGCCTTATAAGGAAATCCCTGACATAGCTAACCATGCTGTCCTTCTATGGCTCTGCGAGGCTCGCTCTTGTCCCAAATCCCTCAGGAAGAGCATTCTATCACTTGTGAAGCACCGTACTTCCCTAGACATACATAGATTGTTTTCCCTTGAATAAAGGACATCAAACTGATTACTAAATTATTGTAGTTTTTTCATTTGAGAGGGATAATTAAGATAGATTTAGTGTGCTACAACGTATAATTTAAAACCTGAAATTTCTAAGTTAGGTTTTCATCATTGAAATATTTATTGGGGCATCTGTGTGGCTCAGTCAGTTAAGGATCTGACTCTTGATTTGATCAGGCCCTGCATCGGGCTCACACTCAGCATGGATTTGGCTTGTCCCTCTCCTTCTGCTCCCCTTTCCACCTCTCCCGATGAGTGCACATGTGCGCTCTCTCTCTCAAATAAATAAATAAAAAGCTTTAAAAAAGAGAATTATTTACTTATTTATTGTTCATTGTCTATATATCCCCATTAGAATATAAGCTCTACAAGGGCAGGAATCTTGGTTTATCGATATATCTCAAACATCTAGAACTGTGCCTGACAGATGGAAGACATTTAAATATTTGTTTCAAGAACAAATGAAATAAGGAAAAGTTTATTTTTTAATAATTGTTATTATCAGTTCCAACACTTAAGAGGCAAGTTTCAATTGCTGGTTGTAACAGCACTGGAAAGTGAAAATGTTCCTATATCCATCATTCTCTGGTATTATTTATCATAATACAATTGAAGCTTTAATCGTTTATCACATGCTTACTTCAAATACAAAATTTGCATTCCTTAGTGCCCATATGTAGCAGAACCTACTAGTTCCCAATCTAATTTCAGTTTCTCTTGCTTTTTTGAAGACAATGCGCTCAGCAAGAAGACCACATCTCCCTACGGACAGGTGTAGAAATGACTGGTGGGATATACATGGACATTTTTGGAAGTCCTTTAAGGAAAGCTCTTTAAAATAAGAACAAATAGCTGGTGTGGTCCTTTGTTTTTCTTCTGCTACTTGCTGCCTACAATGTGTACGTGATAGTTCCAACAGCCCTATTTTTTTTTTTTTTAAGATTTTGTTTATTTGTCAGAGAGAGAGCACGCACACACAAGCAGGAGGAGCGGCAGGCAGAGGGAGAAGCAGGCTCCCTGCTGAACAGGGAGCCCGATGCGGGGCTCCATCCTAGAGTCCTGGGATCAAGCCCTGAGCCAAAGGCAGACGCTTAACTAACCGAGCCACCCAGGCGCCCCTCAACAGCCCTATCTTGTACAATGAGGTAAGCTGAAGGATGGAAATTCTGTTCAATGGATGATAGAGCAGAAAAATATAAGGAATTTTTGCAGGATTCCTTTTTCTTCAGTGCCTGTGGTTCTTGTCACGCCACTTCAAGGATTGAAGGGGTAGACCAGACAGAATGGTAGGCAGCAAAGCAAGGTTTATAGAGTGATAATACAAAGCTCCTGAAGAGGAAGGGAACTCAAGAGTGCAGCCACTGACAGTTTCTAAGTCTAGTGGGTTATTATGGGCTTGTTAGTGTGTTGTTTTAATCTGATTAAACTCTGCATGCCTGTCATCCAATCAGGTCTTTGTCATCCACCTATGACGTAGGAAAGGGTGGAGGGCTCCTTCCAGGCTGGTGTAAAATCCTTTTAAGGGTGGTTTCCTCTTAGGGTAGGGGCCCCTTGTTCCTGCTTGCCTTCCTTCCGGTTATCCATCAGAATCAGAAGCTCTGGTGACGTGGAGAGGTAAAAGGAGATTTCAAAACGGGTTGAGCAAGCCTAAGAGTTTCTTTTAATTCGGGTCAGGAGGCCATAAGGGAGGAATTTATGCACTTCCTCATCAGAGAAACCATGAACTTTTTGCCAGCAGCAGGCCTTCTGTCTGGACTTAACTCTGTCCTCACCAGGACACCTGAATCCTTCCTTTACATTTCTCTCTTCTAAAGGAGGCAGCACAATTTGGGGACCACTTACCATCTCTCTTTTGCATGCTAACCCAATCAATTCCAGTTAGCCTAGTTTCAATCCCCGTTTTGCATCCAGATCCTAAATGAGAGCTGCATTCATGGCCTTTCATCTTAGTAACTCTGCCCCTTCCTTAAAAAAAAACTATATGTAGGGGCACCTGGGTGGCTCATTCTGTTAAGCATCTGCCTTTGGCTCAGGTCATGATCCCAGGGTCCTGGGATCAAGCCCTGTATCAGGCTGCCTCTACCTGCCATTCTTGTGCTCTCTGTCAAGTAAATAAATTCTGCCTACTTGTGCTCTCTCTGTCAAGTAAATAAATTTTTAAAAATCTTTAAAAATAAAAAAAATTTTTTTTAAAAGAAAAATAAATAAGGAGAGGGGGACTCGTGTGGCTCAGTTGGTTAAGTGTCTGCCTTCGGCTCAGGTCCTGATATCTAAGTCCTGGGATCTAGCCCCAGGGCAGGTTCCCTGCTCAGTGGAGTCTACTTCTCCCTCTGCCCCTCCCGCTGCTCCATTTCTCACTAACACTCTCTCTCGCTACATAAAATCTTTTTAAAAATAATAAATAAATAAAAATAAGGAGAAATCGACCACATCTCCAGCCACACCAGAGTCTCTGTATTGCCTGCTTTTGACCTCATTCCTCTCCTTGGGTCAAAATGGACTCCAACTGCTCCTGCTCCATCTGAGCTCCTGCACAGGCAAAGGGACAAATGTGCCCCCTGCAAACAGAGCTGCTGCTCCTGCTGCCCCGCGGGCTGTGCCAAGTGTGCTTCGGGCTGCCTCTGCCAAGGAGGCATCGGCAAGTGCAGCTGTTGTGCCTGACATGGGTGAGAACCCATTCCAGATGTAAACAGAGCAACATGTACAAACCTGCAGTTTTGAAAACATTTTTCCATTTTACCCTGTTTGCTACATTCCTGTTTCTAAGAAACATGTGAATCATAATAAAAGTTGGTGAGCGAAAACAATAGTAAAATCCTTTGCTTTATGTTCTTATTTTTTAAAGAATAAGATGCGGGCTTCTTATTTCAAGCTATTGCTATTCATAAGAAAGAATATTGGATCCATAAATAGGAAGCAGGGAATACTAATAATTTCATACGGCATCAGTGGACCTTACTTCCACGAATAAGACCATGAAATACCTCTGGATGTTAGAACACAGGAATAAAGAGGAAATCTGATGGTGAGGCCAAGCAGGGTAAGAGATTAAAATCTAATTTCTGGTCATGGACTACTGCAAGAGTTTGAGTGTCCATTACGGAGTCAAAGAAAACAGGGAAAGGTTTTTGAAATTTGCTTTTTTATTTATAGCTGTGTAAGTCTGTCCTCCAAGAAGTAGAGGCCAAGAATAATTAACTGTGAAAACTAAACCGGCCACCCCCAGAGTCTACAGTAACCTAATTTACTGTTCCAAGTCTTCATTAGCATAACTTTACTCTCTCAGGATACTCTTGCCCAGGCAAATGGCTTTACTGTTCATTCCAGAACTTGTTCGAAAGATCATCAACTCTGCAATAGAAAGCATCAACATTTTTCCTACCAACACTCTTCTCACTCCTGGTCTCCTAATCCTTCCCTTGCCATTTCCACCAATCCTAAATCACAGTCATATCACAATTTGTACCTAATAGCCTCGTTGACAGTCCTACTTTAAACCAAACTTCAAAATCTCCCTAAAAACAGGGCTCGCCCTTCCCCCTTTGAGACACAACAAAGCTCTGTTGAGATGGTAATTCTTCTGTTGGAGACAGTGAATAATAAACTCAGTTTTATCTTGTTGGTGATATTTGGGAACAGGTATTTAATACATGCAAAAGTTCTGTCAGGGCAAGGTCTGTGAAGGAAACCGGAAGGGCCTGGAGGAGGCTGAGAGAACTGCATCCTGCAGAAGGTCTGAGGCAGCATACAGGTAACTTGGGAAGGGAGGAAAAGGAAAAAGGAACGTTAGATGGCAATGCAGTTCTCAGAGAATCTCCTAAGGCCAGTGTGGGGTTACCGAGCCAATTCAATTACTTCTCAAAGTAGTCCTACATTTTGCAGGAACCCGACTGCCTTGGTGCCCCTGGCAAGCTCAGTACCCATCAGCTGCACTGTGGGAAGCAAGACCCCAGCACCACAGCGGTGGTGGGAGTCAGAGCAATCACACCTTTGCAGTCACAGCAGATATAAGAAAACACATTCTCCTGACTCAGGATGCCTGATGATTCCAGTCTCTGAAAAGACAACTTATAAAAATGTGACCTTCTGAGAAAAAACATGTAACAAATGAAAAGATTCCAAAGGAGTCTAACATAGATTTTTGAGTGAATATATTAGCTATAAAAAAATCTAGTCAAAGCAACTGGGATTTTTCTGCATTTTCAAATATGCTCAAAACATTATCAGTTATTAAATTCAGTTTATTGCGGCATGTGGGTGGACTCGGTCGTTTAAGTGTCTGAATCTTGATCTGGGCTCAGGTCTTATCTCCGGGTTGTGAGTTCAAGCCCTGCGTTGGGCTCCATGTTGGGTATGGAGCCTACTTAAAAATAAATTTAGTTTACTAATTCAGTTATTAAAAACTAAGGAATAGGGCGCCTGGGTGGCTCAGCGGGTTAAAGCCTCTGCCTTCGCCTCCGGTCATGATCCCAGAGTGCTGGGATCGGGCCCCACCCCCGCATCAGGCTCTCTGCTCAGTAGTGATCCTGCTTCCTCCTCTGTCTCTGCCTGCCTCTCTGCCTACTTGTGATCTCTGTCAAATAAATAAATAAAACCTTTAAAATTAAAAAAAAAAACTAAAGAATAACTTACAGTAATAGAATCTGAGAGTTCTTACTACTTTGTTTCATTTTGTTTGACTACTCATCAACGGATATATTTCCAGTCTCTGACAGTGCTATGGGCTGAATTGTGTCCCCCAAAATTCATAGCTGAAGCCATAACCACCAACATCACTCTATTTGGAGATAAAGCCTTTAGGAAAGTATTAAGGTTAAACTGATGAAGGATAGTTGGAAGGTGGGCAGGCAGGGACAAGGGGCCCCCATCCTAAGAGGAATCCATCTGTAAAAGGATTTTACACCAGCCTGAAAGGAGCCCTCCACCCTTTTTCCCTATGATAGGTGACAAAAATCTGATTAAATGACAGGTGCAGGGAAGGTTAATCAGATTAAAACAGTCAGCCAACAAGCCCATAAAAACCCCTAGACTTGGAAAATCTGGTGGCAAACCCCACTCTCCTTGGGAACCTTGTACTATCACTTTGCTCTATCACTTTGCTATCATTCAATAAACCTTGCTTGGCTGCCCACCACTGTCTGGTCTACCTCTTCATTCTTTGAAGCGGCGTGACCAAGAACTGCGCGCACTGACGGAGAAAAAATCCTGTAACAAAATGAGGTCATAAAGGTTGCACCCTAATCCAAAAAGACTGGTGGCCTTATAAGAAGCAGAAGAGAGGACGCTTGGCCGGTTCAGTTGATGGAGCACGTGACACTTGATCTTGGGGTTGTGAGTTTGAGGCCCACATTGGGCATACAGATTACTTAAAAAAAAAAAAAAAAAAAAAAAAAAAAAAAAAAACAGAGGGAGAAAGATTTCCCCTGCCCTCCAGCCTGCAAGTGTGCTCTTCTGATGCAGCTTCGCTTCAGACAGCTGATGTTAATAGACAGAGATAATAACAGAACTGCTGGGCAAACAGGGCTAAGCAGAGAGTCTCAATAGTTTTTCAACTACAGTGTCTCCTGTGTTTACTGGGCATCTTCTCCTCAACTTATATTTTGAGGCTGCTCCAATCTTAAGAGAAAAAGAAAACTCACGTGGTGCTTTATCCCACTGTTTTTTATAGGTCTCCTGCCTTCCAGTCCCATTAACCAGCCATCTGATTTCTTCCACCATGACCACGCCTACCTAACTGTAAAAGTCAATGGATTGAGTCCCCACCTTGATCTCTTGGGAGCATTCATCATTGCTACACCCATCTAGAAACTTTCTGTCCCCTTACTTCTATGACACCAATCTCTCCTTGTTCTCTTCTGACCAAGTTTCAACTCCTTCTTCCTTCTACCAATCTTTAAAGGTACTTGTCTCACAGGGATTTCTTTCTCTCTTTCTTTTAAGATTGTATTTATTTGTCAGAGAGCGCGCACAAGCAGGGGTAGCTACAGGCTGAGGAAGAAGCCGGCTCCCCGCTGAGCAAGAAGCCTGTTGTGAGACTTGATCCCAGGACCCGGGTTGGGATCATGACCTAAGCCAAAGGCAGCTTGCTTCACTGACTGAGCCACCCAGGCTTCCTGCTTCACAGGGATTTCATCCTTAGTGCTTTTCTTATCTCACTCAAAAGTCTTTTCGTGAGTGACCTCACTATCCATGGCTTCAACTCTGGAGCTCTTCTTGAAAGTGTTTGGCCCTGACCCTGTTATGGACTCCAAGTCCCTAGTTTTTGTTTGTCTACAAAGTCACTCCACCTAGGTGTTCATGAGCACACCACAATTAAATGTTCTGACCTTAACTCAGTGCTTAAGAGGAGCATTTCCACCTGTTTTCCTTATCTGGCACTGTTATCCACTACCTAAGTCACACCTAGACTCTGTCTTCTCCCTCGACCTTTAATCTGTCACTCAACCCTGTGGTTTCTTTTTCATACTTCTTAAACCCTTCTCTTTTCCACCATCACTGGCCCTAATTTATTTGCTGGAAGTGGAAGAGAGATGTCCATCAGAATCACCTGTGTAGTTCAAAAAAAAAAAAAAAGATTAATAAATAAGCATGCTTGCACTCCCCCTCCTCCCGAGATTCCAAACCAGCATATGCTCTTTTTCACCTGCACTGTTCTGATTCTTCCCAGGTCTCCAGTCCACCTTCCACACTGTTGACAGGATGATCTTTCAAAACACAACCTAAATAGTGCAAACTATCTGCTTATTTTTTCAGCGGTTCTTCAGAACCCTCAGGATAAAGTCCAAACTCTTCTGAAAACCCTTCACACTTTGGTTCTTGCTCACAGCCTTCCACCTCATCTCCTGCCACTCCCTTATGGGCACTCTGCACTCAAGCCTTATCAAAGTGTGGTACTTTCTGTTCCTGGAGCATCCCTCCTTTCTTTGCCTTGCTGTTTTCAGTGGATATCATCCCTCATCCCTTCCTGCTTAGAAGTCACTGTGTTCCAAATGCCTCTTCTGTCTTTTCCAGGCAATTAGGCATTTTCTGTGTTTCCACGGTATCTTGTTCATATCATAATTCTATATTTATTATTGGATAATTATATTTGGTTTTACACAATGTCTCACCCACTAAACTGTGAACAGACTGTTCAGTTCATTATTTTGTGCCATAATGTAGAGCCTGCACATAATATGTACTCAACAAATGTTTACTGAATGAATTTTTGAAGCAAGTTTTATGTTTTTCTGATTGCTTAAAGTGTACAGTGTTTAATGTGTCATAAAAATAATAGTACTGACCCATTCTCAGGATAGAATTGTCCTTTGAAATCCTTTTAATGATGACAGTTTATATTTGAACAGTATTTTTAACTTTTCAAAGCATTTTTCCCCTAACACATTTATTATGAGTATTTCCAAACATAGGGGGAAATAACAGTGAACACTCACATACCCATCACCTAAATTCTAATTTGACATTTTGTTGTACTTGCAAAACACTTTTTATGAGCTAATTTTATTATCACCCTTTATTTTATGTAATGACTAAAGTATGGTTCTATGTTTTATAGATAAGGAAACTGAGACCAAGAGGGCTTAATGACGGGTGCCTGGGTGGCTCAATAGGTTGAGCCTCTGCCTTTGGCTCAGATCATGATCTCAGGGTCCTGGGATCTGGCCCTGCTTCGGGCTCTCTGCTCAGTTGGGTAGCCTGCTTCCCCCTCTCTCTCTGCCTGTCTCTCTGCCTACTTGTGATCTCTGTCAAATAAATAAATAAAATAAAATAAAAAGAGGGCTTAATGACTTGATAAGGAGATTATCTCCTAGAGTTGCGATCAACTGGTGCCAGCTGACTCATCCATACTCTCTGAGTATTGGATATATAATCAGGGTCTGAAAAAAATTTTTAATATTCTTGCTAATGAAAAGCTTCCAATGCCACAAGATAAGAGAATCAGCAAAATCATGGGAAAACCAACAAGAAAACATTTCTAACTTATAAGTCATCCAAAGAGGAATCCAGTCTTGGGCCACCCTCCCCCTCACTCTACTTCCATTCCTGGTTAGTCGTTTCCTACCCGATGGGAGATGTTTCTTCCATCCATACTTTTCCAGTACTAGATACAGATCTAGAATATCTTTCTTCTCAGCTGGTCTACTGTCTCCTGCCTTTTCATGTGCCAGAGACACATGATCTCCAATTAAAACACGACCCTGATCATATCTTTGTGTGGCTCACAAAACTTCAATCTCTGCCAGCCGCACCATAACCTATCTAAGCAGCTGTCTTCTTACTCCTTAGCTTCCATCCTACATAACTAAGAATTGTTTTTTCCCCCGAACACACACACCCAGGGCTTTCTTATTTCCTTTCTTCTTGTATAAATAACCACCACTCCCCTCCCAAATTCCAGGTTTGTTAAATTCTAGACCTCCTAGTCATGGCCCAACTCAAATGCCAATTCTAATATACTTTTGAGAATCCTCAAGACTTTTTTTTTTTCTCTAAACATTTTTTTTTAATTTCCAATTTTATCTTTTTCTTTTTTCCTCAAGCCTGTTATGACTTCTAATGCCAAGCTTGTGGCTCTTGTGGCACTAATTTTAATCTACCTCGTAGAGCTTTATCGTCTGATTTCTCTTGCTACCTTCTGCCCCCTTTGCTGGAGTATAACACCACTGAGGAAGGGGACGTTGTCATAGTCATCATGGCCCTTGCACACAGTGGGTGCTTTATATGCTTAATCTATTTAATTTCACTTAACGCAACCTGTGTTTCCGAAGGGATGGGGTGGATGCCTTTTTCTGTATTCACACTTACATACACACTCACACACTGATACGGTCTTCCACCTGGACACACACGTGTCCCTAGGGCCACAGCCCTGAACGGTCTCGGGACACTCAGCCTGTGGGCGCTTCCATTCCAGCCAGCGGAAGGGGAGGCTGCATTTCTATAAAACACTCTAACAGATACTTATTACTTTAGAATTCCTACAGCCTCCACCCTACAAAGAATTTAAGATCTTCTTCCTGTCGAAATGGTATCACCCTGAGTCCGGGAACCCCAGCCTGGTCGCGCCAGGGTCCGGTCCCACGGATCCCCCCTCCTGGTCTCGCTTGGTCGCGCCCGCTTTGTCAGCGCGCGGCGCTCGCCGGTTACCCTCCAGCTCTCGCTAGCCAGCAGCAGACGGCGCCGCTGCTGCCCCAGCTGCTGTTGCTCGTCCATCTCGGGCTCGCCTGCCCAAGACTGCCCCTAGGCCTGCGCGGGGCGACGAGGACACGGAGAGCGTCCGCTCGGACGGCTCCCGAGAGTCTCTTTGGTTCGCTGGCCTCAACCTCGGCCAGGCTCCGCTCCTCCCGCGCGTGAGGGGCCTCGGTGGTGGCGGCGGCGGCGGCGGCGCCCGGCATGTATCAGAGCCCGCGGCGGCTCTGCTCCGCCCTGCTGCAGAGAGACGCGTCCGGCCTGCGCCGTCTCCCCACCCCCGGACTGCGCCGCCAGTCGCCTCCGCCGGCGGCCGCCCCCCGGCCCGCGTCCCCCCGGCTCCTGGTGGCGGCCTCAGCGGCCTCGGGCGCCGCGAGGTCGTGTTCGCGAACAGGTGAGTGCACGACACTGCGCAGGAGAACGCTGCGGCTCGGAGCGCGGCAGCCGCCTGGAGATGGCGCGGAATGAATGGGAAGTCCCGGGCTGCTGGGGTGTGGGTCAGGCCGAGAAGCGGGTCCTCCCCTCCTCCCTTTTCCGCTTTCTCCTCGCCCTACCTATCCTGGGGCTTGCACGTCCTGTAAGAACTGGAACACTGTTCGGGGTCCCGTGTGATCCTTGGATGCGGTGCCTTTGGCATTTCGCGTTCCTGACTTCGTGCTAAATCTGCCCCTTCCGAGGCCGCAAATTAACTTGTGTCTGTTTTGTCTGTTTTACTTCTTATTGCGCTAGATTTTGCGTGAAAAAGTCACCTCAAGTGATTTTTTTAATCATGTAACTTGTATGATTTAGATGTTACGAATTTTTTATTAAGTCCTGTTAATCGTATAGTAACACACATTTACTTGTTTTACATTTATTTGGATTTTTTTTGAGCCTTCCACTCTTACTACTTAGTCTGTGTCCTGTATACCTGGCTTAAGATCTTGTAAAGGCGATGCCTTCCGCTAGTCAAGAGCCAATTTTATACATCACCTACCCTGGACTTTTCCCTTTTGTGCTTCTCTTCTTCTTTTCTTCTCTTCTTCCGTTTCTGCTGGAGGACACCTTACTGTGTCCACAAATTACGTATAAATTAATGATACTTTTAAAAATGAGAAATGAAGGTTCTCTTTCAAAAGTGGCAATTCATCACACTATACAGTGCATTTTGGCTGTGCTCAAATTAGGTTATTGCTGTTCAAGACATTCGTCAAACCATCCTGCATTATAAATAACTACATTTTGCTCAGAAAGTTTTGGATTAATTTAATTAGGGCAAAGTGAGTAGTAGAAAGAATATGTTTAATGTGGTTTTCTTTTATTAATGAAAGTGATCATCTAAAATCTAAAAGTGATTGAGTTGGAACTAAGACTTTAAACTATTCTCAGATTATTGTTGGTGACTGGTTTGGCTGAGACATACTTTTTTTTAATTTTATTTTATTTTTATTTTTTTTAAAGATTTTATTTATTTATTTGACAGAGATCACAAGTAGACAGAAAGGCAGGCAGAGAGAGAGAGAAGGCGAAGCAGGCTCCCCGCTGCCCAGAGAGCCTGATGTGGGGCTCGATCCCAGGACCCTGGGATCATGACCCGAGCTGAAGGCAGAGGCTTCAACCCACTGAGCCACCCAGGCGCCCCTGAGACATACTTTTAAAATTAGGATGGTTTACCAGGTTACTGTAGACTCCAAACTCCATATTCTTTAGAAAGGGTGGACTTGACAGTCCTATTCAGGTTTTTGGCTTTTTGGTTTTTATAGCGCGATGAATACATTCATCACATGAAATTACACTGTTCCTATTCTCAGGGTTTCTTTTCTTCCCCCCCTTCCCACCCCCCAGCTTTACAGGAATTTGGCACGTTGTGAAATAGCTGTTAGAATGGGTGCCACCTAGTAACTGTTAGTGTTCTTTCTTGCTGGAAATTTTCAACAGGTCGTTGTTAGGTTGGAGGTGGAAGAAGGAATAAAAGAAAACCAGTTGGTCTCTTCCTGTACCAGCTTGTATCTCAGAGTCCCTCAGTCCAAGTTAGTCAGTAGTGGTAGTGGGAATACAGATAGCTCGTGTAACACAGATAAGGCTAACTGTGCTGATGAAAAAAGGTCAGGTTAGAGAGAGCATTTGGAATGTTAGGCTTTTAACACAGAAAGGTGTTTAATGAACTTTTTAAAAGTCTCTGAAAACCCTAGTTTTACAAATAAAGAACTTGAAAGACCTTTTATGGTACTAAAGTACCATAACTTTAGTAACTTAGACAGTTACTACAAAATCTAGGCAATTTTCCTTTTTCCTACAGTTTTAACTTTAGCTACTTGTTAGAAGAAACATGGGAACACATTCACTTATTGCTTGATCTCATTCATTTAAGAAGTCTTTGCAGAATGCCTCACACATACTGTAGGTGCTTTATTATAAGAGGTAAAAGCATGTGAGCCTTAGTCTGCCTTTACAGAGTTTACTCCCTAACAAGAGAAGAGTTTACACACAAAAAAATAACTATTTAATGAAATGAAACACCTTTTCTTCTCTTAAAGTTTGCATATGACACAGGGGTGCTGGAGATTGGGAAGTCCCTTTCAGCAAAAATGATCATTTTAGCCTTCAAAACATGATTGATATTTGAGCTCAGTCTTGAAACATGGTTGGGATTGAAAGAAATTAAAATTTTTGGGAAAAGGCAGGAGCAAATAGGGAAAGGCATGAAGCATGGATGCAGCAGGGTGAGAGAAGAGACTGTAAAATGTTTTCCAAAGAGCCTCAGAACCAGCATTAGGTGCTTTTAAAAATGCAGATTAATGGATCCTACTGTAGACCTATTAATAGACTTGTTATTGGTGGGCCCCAGATTCCAGATTATTTTGTATTTCCCAAAGTTTAGGCATCTGGCAAGAGAAGTCTTCAGGTAGCTGAAAGCTGCTCTTCCCTCCAAGAGGGTCTGTTGTTGAGGGGTTGGAGGGTAGGTAATGAGTCCCAATCCTTGACTCCATTTGATAATCATTTCCTTCCTAACTTGTGCCCCTTGGCAGTCAGAGGTCACTGGAAAGGTGAGTACAGTCTAGTAACATCCTAGATGTTACTAGAATTTAAAGGGGAACTTGGAGATAATCTCAGTGTTTTGCTGTCTTTCTCACACAAGGACAGCACCCGCATAAAGAAGCAGCAATTGCCACAGTTACTGTACTAGATGAAATGCAGTCAGGAGTCATCTGTGGGTTTTTAAATGCAGTCTTCCAGATCCCTACTCCTCAGATAATTAAGAGTTGGCTGAATTAACTGTTCACAACCACTGGAACATGTTGCTTTTTTCTTGGTACAATTTTTAAAGCAAATACCAGCTCATTTCAGGAGGCAGCTCTATTTAGTATGTCCCTTAGCTCTGTGAGTAAGCTGTTTATGAGAGAGAAGAAATGGGAAAGCTTGTAATTATCAAGTTTCTACAGAATAAATTGCTTTCCTTGTGGGAGAACTGAGCTGTTGGAGGCATTTGAGTTAATAATCATGTCTTCAGAATCACATTCAGCACACTTACATACGAACATTTGCAAGTCATTTAATCTTGCTTGCTATCTCAACACTGGACTTTACCTAGAAAAGATTCATTCAATCCAGAAATTTTATTGAACACAGTACACTTAAAAGGTCCATATTGTATCACATGACTACATGCAGCAGGAATTGAGGAGACAGAAATCAGTATGGCTGGTAGATTTACTGGGAAAAAACTGCTTTGAATAGGGAAAAGGAGGGTACATCTGTGGAAGGGAGCATGGTGGATGATGGGGAGAGAAGAGGACGTGAGAAGGTGGCAGGTATGCAAGCAGTGATGAACACCATCAGAAAAAGAGGTACTTCAAAAATCTGGGATGCTTGTTAAAATATAGATTTCTTGTATTTGACCTACGTACTTCAGTCAGTTGCTTCCTGGAGAAGCCTGGTTAAGTTGTATATTTAACAAGTTCCCCAGGTGATTCTTTCTGGAAATCTTGGGGAATATTTTAGAAGCTTCACTCCTCTTTCCAAAGGTATGTATTTCTGGAAAGTTCGAGAAACCTGGGAGAGGATTCTGGAAGTCTGTGAGCTTGGGCCCCCAGGCATTTTGGAAGCCTCTGAGCAAGAACGTTTACCAGAACAAAAGCAGGCTTTATGAAAGGGGAAGAGTTGGTGTATTTATGAAAGTTCAGTGAGGGAAACTTGAGTCTGACGTTGTACTGGAAGTGGATCAGTGTAGTTGTACAACTTTGGGAGTGGGTAGGTGGGTAAGTATAAAACCATATAGGTTTCAATGATGTCTGTTAAGGAGAAGTGAGGCAATTTCTGATTTCTTAGAGGGAGGAGGAAGAAGTGAGGAAGCATCTGTATTTACTTAAATTCTAATCAGGATTTATAGACTTGAATAAGTACTGAGAAATTTAAGATGATGTGCACGGATGTTTGGCTTCATACTAAACTCACTTGTATTTTCATAAAAAGCAGCTAAAATATTTTGGATTTATTGTTGGAATTGGCAAAAACCAGGGCACCTAGGTGGCTCAGTCTGTTACATGTCTGACTCTTGGCTTCAGCTCAGGTCATGATCTCAGGGAGGTATGATGGAGCCCCGCATTGGACTCCTCACTCAGCATGGAGTCTGCTTGAGATTCTCTGCCTCTCCCTCTGTCCCTCCCTCCCATATGCTCACTTGTGCACACTCTTTTCTAAAACTCTCTTTCTCTAAAATAAATAAATCTTAAAAAAAAAAAAAAAAAAAGCAAAACCAGCCTTCCCACAGGAAGGAGTAAGACCTCAAGTGGATAATTTTAGTTGTCCTCTAGTCTCCACATGGTGTCAAAGCAACACTTAACATACTGTTACCATGAATTCTTTGTCAGGGATGTGGGCAGGAGTGCTCAGGGGGAAAGAAGGATAAAGAAAATTATTAGTCATATTTGAATGCCCCCCCCAAAAAATACTCTTTTCTCCTTCCAGTATCAACAAATGCCTGTGCACACTTAGATCTTCTGAATTTTAACATGGGGCTTGAGCATCTGGTGATTCTGTTGTACAGCCCAGACTGACAGCCACTTACTGACCACACACACAGGCGGACACCCATCCAGTGAAGAGATGTGTTTTACTAAATGCACAGAAGCCTGCTAGAAGTTTCTTACCAACACATTGATTCCCATGTCTCCAAAAGTTAGATTCTGCTATTGAATTATGGGGGATTGTACAGAAAGGAAAATTTTACATATATTTTTATGTATATATGTATGTATAATACAGATATGTATGTGTATGTTTTGTATATATATATGTTTATATATGTACATGTGTACATTCTTGGCCGTGTGGGGAGAGCTTGGGAAGGGAGGGCAGAGGGAGAGAATCTCAAGCAGGCTCCCACCCAGCTCAGAGCCCAGGGCTCAATCTCAGAACCCTGATATCATGACCTGAGCCAAAATCAAGAGTCATGCTTAACCAATTGAGCCACCCAGACACCCCAAAAGGAAAATTTTAAAGCCAGTTTTATTCCATTTTCAGAATTGGAGTAGTATGGGAAGTCCACGAAAATAAAAGTTAACAATGCAGACAAAATTACAGTAAAGAATTGATGCAGTAGAATGTCCAGGGAGTCCCTTAATCTTGTTGTGCCTGCTCCCACTGACTTCCTTTCCCCCAGCTCTTTGAGCTTCTGAAAGTCCTTGAGTCAGGTCCATTGCTCCAGATAAACTTGTGCCAGGGTACAAAGTAAATTAGTTTGCAGATTCTAAAGATACCTTGAATACAATAGTTTTATATTTCCTTTTTATGTTTTGCTGTCATGAATGTCAGCCATTATTGAGGGACTGTGGAAAGAAGTTTGTCTTTCAAATCTTCTAGGTCAAATAGGTTTGCTGAGACCTATTCTGGAATTAGTTTCTCTTTCACATGGTTCATGATTCCGAATTTTATTTGGAAAAAAGTCATGATGATTTTTTAATTTGTTTAGAAAGGAGTAACATGCCCATTAATAAAAATCTTTTTTCCTCAAAACTTTAAATGTCTTTATGAGTATTGATTATTTCTAGAAGCTTACAGGATTTTTCTTATCCTTTGTGTTCCAAAATTCCATCAGGAAAAACGTCTCAGCATTGGGCAAGCCCATTTAATCTAAAGGCATACCTTTATTTCTTTCTTTTTAAGATTTTATTTATTTACAGAGAGCAAGCACAGCAGGGGGAGGAGCAGGTTCACTGAGCAAGGAGATGTGGGGCTCCACCCCAGGACTCTGGAATCATGACCTGAACCGAAGGCAGACACATAATGACTGAGCTACCCAGGTGCCCCTAGAATCTCCTTTCTTTAGCACAGGGAAAAGTGTCTTATTTTTTGGATCATTTAATCAACTCTGTTATCTCTTACTCTCATGTTCTTAAACTCCTGTTAGATTGGTGGCCATGTAGATCTATCCTGTATGTCTCTTCTCTTGTTTTTTATTTTTAACTTTTTAATTTTTATTTATTTTTTTTTTTAAAGATTTTATTTATTCGACAGAGAGAGACACAGTGAGAGAGGGAACACAAGCAGGGGGAGTGGGAGAGGGAGAAGCAGGCATCCTGCTGAGCAGAGAGATGATGCGGGCCTCGATCCCAGGACCTCGGTATCACAACCTGAGCCAAAGGCAGATGCCTAACAACTGAGCCACCCACGTGCCCTTTTCTCTCATTTTTTAATGTCTTTATCTTTTCTCCATTTTGTGAGTTTTTCTGAATATTTCTATTTTGCAGTCATTTATTTTTTAAAATTTTTTTAAAGATTTTATTTATATGTCAGAGAGCCTGCACAAGGAGGGGGAACAGCAGGCTGAGGGAGAAGCAGGTTCCCTGTTGAGCAAGGAGCCTGATGATGCCGGGCTCAATGCCAGGACCCTGGGATGGTGACCTGAGTCAAAGGCCGCCGCTTAACCAACTGAGCACCCAGGTGTCCCTCTATTTTGTAGTCATTTAAAATTTCTAGACATTTTCCCTTTTTTGATAGAATCCTATTCTTGTTTCACGTCCATAATACTCTCTTGTAGCTTGCTTGCTTGCCTTATTTATTTATTTGTCAGGAGAGAGAGAGAGTGCACAGACAAAGGGAGAAGCAGACTCCCTACTGAGCAGGAAAGCCTATGATGCGGGGTTTGATGGCTGGCAGGGCTCAATCCCAGGACCCAGGAATCAAGACCTGAGACGAAGGCAGACCCTTAGCCACTGGGCGGATGACTGAGCCACCCAGGAGTCCTCTCCTGTACCTTTAAAGATAATGTAGATATGTATTCCTGTTTCTCCCACAGGCCTCTCCTAAAGGGGAGAGCAGTTTATGTGTTCTGTAAGTGGGAGGGTTATGTGGTGGGTGGACAGGTAGGCTCCCCTAGGAGGGAGCAGGCTAGAGTTAACTCCTCTTTAAATATTCTTGAGGTCAGAGTTAGACCTTGATCTTGTCTGCTAGCTTGCTTGCTTTCTTAATTGTTACTTATTTATTAGTAATCTCTACACCCAGCATAAGGCTCAAACTCACTGCCCAAGTTAAAGAGTCTCATGCTCTTCTGACTGAGCCAGCCAGGCTCCCCCGGTCTGCTTTTCCTTTAGATCTGTCACCCTTGGTAGCCCTTCGGAGGCATATATCCCGCTTTTCTTTGAAGCATTCTCTGGTTTGTCCCACAGGCAGAAGCCACCCTTACTGGCTTCTGTCTAAGAGGGAAGCAGTGCAACTAGCTCGCTGTTTTCAGAAGTCATAGTTAAAAGAATTACCCTAACAATTGCCCCTCAGCTTCTCCTGCCCTTTGTCTTTTTTGACTCAGCTTTGAGTTTCTTCAGAGCTCCCTTGGAAGAACCGTGTTTAATGGACCTGTGGTAACTTGTACTGTATTTTCCTTCACTCTGGTTTTCTCTGCTAATGCATATCTGTCTGTTTCTACCTTTTGGTATTCTTCCAAATTTTTGGCCCGTTGATGGCATCCTTTCTTGTCTTCCCATACTATTGTTTCATTCTTTATAAAAATTTGAATACAACTACTTTATTCCTGAAAGTTCTTGGGAAGGAGAGAGTGAATGTATGTTCTGCTTCATACCTGGTGACCTATTGAGTATAACATTTCAACTCCCATTTTCTTTTTTTTTAATTATTTGTTTCAATCCCCATTTTAAAAATGAGTGGTGGGAATAGAGATTTTAAAGCTGTTAACATTTTCACTTCAGATTGTGGAAGATCATTCTTTTTCTTCATGTCCCTTAATTATTCAAGGCAGGCCATGGAAATTTGTATGTGAAAATCGTTTTCCCTTATTTCAAGTGACTGAAAATCTTTTATTGGTTTTGTGAAATACATACAGAGTGGCTATAAAATATTTCAGTATATTCTAGAACAGAGGTCTGCAAACTTTCGCTGAAAAGTAGGCAATATTTTAAACTTTGTGGGCCATAATGTCTGCGTCACAGCTACTCAGCTCTGCTGTTGTAGTGTGGAAGCAGCCCTAGACAGGACATAAGCTTCCAGACCCTGAAATTTGAATTTCATACAGTTTTCCCATGTCATGAAATACTATTATTATGATTTTTTTTCAAACATTAAAAAATGTGCAAGATCACCAGCCTCACAAAACAGGGGTGCCGACTAGATGCAGCTCATGGGTTATAGTTGGTGGACTCCTGATCACAAAGGAAAAGGTCTGTATTATCAGTAGATTTTTCCTTTTAGCTTTCATTTTTCCATTCACAACTAAAAACAGACCACTTTCTTAGGCATCATGTAGTAACACAAACTTAATGTCTTAGTGGAGAGCAGTTATCCCACCAGATTCTGTCAGTTTCTACCTTTTCATATTTCACTTCAGAGCCATTATGCTAGAAAAACCCAGTTTGTAGAAATGGTTGGTCAGCCAACAGTTGAGCACCAATTAAAACATTTAACCTAAGCTTTGATTGTGGAGGGATTTCTTTTTCCTTATTGATAATTTCTTTCTTTTTTTTTTTTTTTTAAGATTTTATTTATTTGACAGATCACAAGTAGGCAGAGAGGCAAGCAGAGAGAGGGGGAAGCAGGCTCCCTGCTGAGCAGAGAGCCCTCTGTAGGGCTCGATCCCAGGACCCCAAGATTATGACTTGAGCCTAAGGCAGAGGCTCAACCCACTGAGCCACCCAGGTGCCCCTTCTTAGTGATATTTTCTAGATGAATCTGGCATGACTGAAGGTATGGCTTAGCCGGAAAACATTTTCGCATTCTTGTTTAGTCTGTGACTGCTGCCTAGTGAAGAAAGGTCATTTGGATTGTCACACTGTGTCTAGGTGTTTGTATTTTTAGACAGGTTGAGAGTCATGACCTTCACTTGGTATCTCTAATAATGCCACGCAGGTTGTTAACACTGCTCTGTACACTCTGTGCCATGCCAGTGCGTGTGCTGTGGTGGCAGTGACGTCGACAGACGGAGAAGGTGGAATTCGACCTCTGTTTATTCCTGTGTGTGCCCTGGCAAGGCACCATTGCAGTTGTCCTGTCAGTCCTGTCGGAGATGCTGATGAGCAACAGTCCAAGGTGCGGGTAACTTTCTCTAAGGCCAGACGCCTCAGGAGTTGTGCAGTCTTGAAAAACTGTGTCCTGATGTCTCAGCCTCAGTATCTGTTTCTATCATATAGTGAATGCAATACCTACTTTGGTGGATTGTTGGAAAGAGTAATGAAAATACGTAGAAGGAGTATGGCCTGTGGGCTCTCAGATGTTAAGAGCCAGCCGTCTCTTTAAACCCAGGAAGTGAACTTTGCTAAATATAACAGGATAGTGAACATTTAACTGACCACTTAGGGTTACTAGGTATATCTAGTTTAATTCAATCCTCCCAGTAACCCAGTGAAGTAAATTAGAGTGAACCTCAGATGAAGAAACTGCGGCCCAAAAAATGTGAGTAGCTTGTTCAGGATCTCATTAGTAGAAGGAGGAGCTGGGGTTTGATGCAAGCCAGCCTAACTGGAGTCCCTGTGTTTAAGACTGTTTTTGCTTCTGCTGAACTGATAGTACTGAGAATAGTTGAGGCTTTGGCCATAGTACTTTCATGTACTAAGTGCTCTGTGCATGCCTGTCACATTTAATCCGTGATGCTGAATAACAGATTTGAAGACTGGACACTGACTAAAATATTTAATCCTCACCAGAAAATAGTATCTTCCTAAATTGGCACTTAGAATCCAGTTCCTAGGATCCAGGAATTAATGTCCTTCACATCCACATTCATACACAAAATTTGAAGGTGCTTATGTGCAGTTAACAGTGGACCTGTGTACTAACACAGAGAGAGGGCCCCAACTACAGTCTCACCAAACTCTGGTTAAGTTTCACAGTGACTCGGGACAAGTCACTTAAACTTCTGAACCTCAGTGTCCTTACCTGGGAAGAGCCAAGGACTTTGACAGGGTTCCTTGGCACTTCGCTCTCTCTTGGCTTTGTGTGTGTGTTTATTTGTTATTCCAGTTTAGTTGGCATATACATATATACACATATATACAGTGTTATAGTAGTTTCAGCATCTTCTGTCAACAGTTTTAAATGCCCTGGGCAAGGTGTTTGAGGAAGTGGTAAACGAAGTAGACACAGTCCCTGCCCTTTTGGAATTTACAGTCTAATAAGTAAAGGACAGGGTTTGTAGTACAAATGTCAAGGACAACTTCAGAGAAGCAGGCCATGTGGAAGGAAGAGGGAGGCACTAGGGCTTTTGAGTTATAAAGCTGTACAGGCAGGGAAGTTGGAAATCTTTATTTACTGATTTTTTCAATAAATATTAAATAAATATACCTCATGCCCAACAATCCAAGCTGGTTATGTTGCTTATCTTTGCCTATCACCACTAATTTGTCTTGAAGGTGGCTGCATTTATTCAGGAACTCTAAGAAGGCTAATGAAAATTTGCTTGCTGCTGAAGGAATGATGTGAACTTTCTGAGGTAGTTCAACGCAAGGCCAGTAGATGGTAGCAAAGGATTGCTGTTTCCATAATGCCTTCCTGTGATGTAGGTAGCTTACAGTTTTTGTGTACTCCGCTTTTTGAGGTTTCCTTGGGCCGAGGTTGGTCAGCTCCAGCAGCTTCCCAGGTGTGTATGCAGATTATCCTGGTCTTTGTTTAGTTTTTGGTGTTTAATCAGCAATTTTTGCCAAGCCACAGTTTCAGGAGACTAAGCTCAAACTAATTTTGAGAGAAATTCACAGGCTGAATTGTTTGGGCAAACTCTAGTGTATGCAACTGCTGAGTAACTAGAAACATGTGAACAGATGTCTCTCTGGTGTAATTTCTAAATGCTCTTAGGACTGGTTGGAATGGTAGGCCCAGCCAGTTTGGGTCTCAACTGTTATATGATTCTCATCCAGCATTCTGATCATTGGTGTGAAAGTGTTTCATTTAACCCTGATCATTTCCCTCTGATGGTTGGCACTCTTAGGCACTGATACTGTGGTCTGCCTGTTGCTTCAGAAGTGAGATGAAGAGTAAACATATTTTCTGTATTTTTGTGATTAGCCCACTTCTGCTTTGTTTTCTGGGAAAGAGAGGACTAAACGGGGGATGTTTACATACTACAACTATATTTCAGAAATCTAAATCTCAATTCTCTGGCAAATCTTAAAAGGCTCTCATGAGGGAGGTGAGCATTATTTGTTCCTATAAAGTAAAATAGCTGTGAGGTATTAATGTAAGGAATGAAGGCGTCCATTTCTAAATGGAAATAGGGTTATAGAAAGAAGAAAAGGCAGGGGATTGAAGTGTTATTGTTAAATCATAGCTAGGATAAGAAATGAAGCTATTTTGATCTGCCTGTTGCCCGTACAATTTATATAATGTGTACCACACTCAGGATGACAGCTGATACTTTTCCTAGTAAAATGCCTGGGGAAAGAAATGAATTTTGGGAGAAAAAAAATACAATATGGGGTCAAATTAAGAATACCCATCCCCAAATACATATAATAAAGTTGACCTAAAAGCCAGTATGACTGCCAGATAAAGTTTAACAGAGGTTTTGTTGAAATTTTATACTTTCAGTATCTCAGTTACCACAGGGATGAATTATTTGTCCTGTTTTGCCTGAGAAAATTGGCTTTGGATGTTGAGCTCTTCTGAACCTTGGACGGTTTTTTTCAAAGCTCCATATAATAACCCCTTTTATGGCATAAAGCTTAAGTAGGATGGCTTGAAGTCTGGGAATCGGACATGGTTTTATGTGTGGGAAGAATTTTTTTTTTTTTTTTTTTTTTTGACAGACAGAGATCACAAGTAGGCAGAGAGAGAGGGGGAAGCAGGCTCCCCGCCTAGCAGAGAGCCCGATGCGGGGCTCGATCCCAGGACCCTGAGATCATGACCTGAGCTGAAGGCAGAGGCCCAACCCACTGAGCCACCCAGGTGCCCCATGGGAAGAATTTTTTTAAATCGGTTCATACTCTAAAAGAAAAAAATGAATGTTACTTAAAAAAAACAACCAGGTGAGAAACAATGAGAATAAGTTATTTCCTCATTGTAAAAAGGGCATAATGAGAGTAGCTGCCTCCTAGGATTTGTAATAAGGTTTAATTGAAAATGCAGTCAAAGCAGGCAGAATTTCTAAATGGTGCATGTTAAGTATTAAGTAATCCTTAGCTGCCACTGGCATCATTGTTTTTTGTTTGTTTATTTTAGGATGGGTAGGGGAGGGAAGAAAGGTGCCCCATAATTTTTGCTTTCTTTTGTTTTCAAATTTACATTGCCTTACTACACTGCAGTCCTTATGTGGGTCTGAGCCTTGGTTGGCTTCACAAAAATAGTACGAGAAGTCTTTGGTGTTCAGTTTTACTTATTAATTCCTAGCTTGGGATTTTGTACTTGCTTTGACATGATGTCTGTATATTACCAGAAAGTTTCGGAAAATACAGCCTTGAGAAATAACTAAGTAAGCTCATACATTTTTGGGACTAGAAGAAGAAACGAAAATGCATTGGGACTTCCCCAAATCCTTTCTGATTTTTCTCTGGTTTCATGACTTAATGAAAATAATTTTTTTTGTAAGATTTTATTTATTTATTTGACAGAGAGAGAGATCACAAGTAGGCAGAGCAGCAGGCAGAGACAGACCTGGTGGGCAGGATCGGGGGAGCAGGCTCTCCACTAAGCAGAGAGCAGACACAGGGCTGGATCCCAGGACCCTGAGACCATGACCTGAGTGGAAGGCAAAGGCTCAACCCACTGAGCCACCCAGGCGCCCCTGAAAAGAATGTTTCTGAAGTACAGAAAAATCTAGTTTGGACAGCAGAAATAAAAGAGGGAGGTAAGGAAAGAGTATCCATGATTCGGGGGTATTTGTACTCTCTGGAGCAGCAAGGAAATAGCTTTACAGCAGTGACCTCCCAGCTTCTGTGATTTTATCTTCTGCCAGTTTAAAACAAATTTAGATATGTGCTCTGTGTTCATATCAATTACATACATGTCTGCTTTCAATCTATTGTTTTTTGGTTTTTGGTTTTTGGTTTTTTTTTAAGATAAAAAAAGTTCTCATTTTCTTCCCAGGGGATTGCCTTATTTTATGTCCCTCAGAACAGGATGTCCATACTTAAAAGGTGGTTGAACCGGGCACCCAGGTGGTGTAGTCGTTAAGTGTCTGCCTTCAGCTCAGGTCATGATCCCAGGGTTCTGGGGTCAAACCCTATGTCGGGCTCCCTGCTCAGTGGGAAGCCTGCTTCTCCCTCTCCCACTCCCCCAGCTTCTGTTCCCTCTCTTGCTGTTCTCTCTCTGTCAAAAAAATAAATAGGGGTGCCTGGGTGGCTCAGTGGGTTAAAGCCTCTGCCTTCGGCTCAGGTCATGATCCTGGGGTCCTGGGGTCGAGCCCTGCATCGGGCTCTCTGCTCAGCAGGGAGCCTGCTTCCCTTCCTCTCTCTGCCTGCCTCTGCCTACTTGTGATCTGTCTGTCAAATAAATAAATAAAATCTTTAAAAAATAAATAAATAAATAAAATCTTTAAAAAAAATAAAAGATGGTTGATCTAGAATAGAAATTCTCACTTTTTACTCTCTGGATCCTTTTATAGTCTTTTTTTTTTTTTTTTTTTTTTTTTTTTTTTTTTTTTTTTTTTTTTTTAGTGAGATTTTTATTTGACAGAGACAGGAAGAGAGGGAATACTAGCAGGGGGAGTGGGAGAGAAAGAAAGCAGGGAGCCTGATATGGGACTCAGTCCCAGAGCCCTGGGATCATGACCTGAGCCGAAGGCAGACGCTTAACAGCTGAGCCACCCAGGTATCCCAGATCCTTTTACATTCTTAAAAAAAATTTTGAGGGCCCACAGAACTTTTGTTTATGTGGGTTATATATTCATATGCATATCGATAAATATATTAGAAAGTAGAACATGAGAAAATATAAACATGTTTATCAAGTCATTTAGTATAATAAAACCAATATTAACATAAATGACATTTTTATGGAAAAGTAGCTATATTTTCCAAAACAAGAAATTAGTTAAAAGAGTGGCCTTGTTTTACATTTTTTGAAATCTCTTGAAGTCCGGCTTATTAGGAAACTGCTAGAATTCTCATATCTGCTTCTACATTCAATATGTTGTGATATGTTGTTTTGGTTAAAGTCTTTGAAGACATTCCAGTCTCTCACAGATAATGTAGTTGGAAAAAATTACTTTAACGTCATTTTTAGATCATTGTGGATATTCTTTGTGGTAGAGTGTATGTTAGTAGTTATTTACAGCATGAAATCTGGTGCCCTATCAGTGAGCTTTTTGTATTCTGTGACATTAAAATCAACTGATTTGTCTGGTATTTTGAACGGATTTTTTACCCATGAATGATTTTGTATCAGTCATTTGGAAAATGTTGGTTAACTGGGCTATGCAGATCTTTCAAATACTATATGATACCAAGAAATAGCATTAGTTAATATACTACCCGTCTTGTCAGAAGTCTTTAAGTTTTGGGAACCTGTCGCGCTCCTGATGGCAGATAAAATTTTTCCAAAGTTTTCCCTTAAAATTTTTATCATTGACACAAATACGGTCTTTTGTTTTCCTTAAAGTGACAGGCTTGTTTACACATATTAGTGAAAATGCCTGATATCCTTATTTGTTTAACTATAATTTGTCAGGTTTACCATTGGGCAAAAATGGTGTTCCATGAAAAAAAGGGGCTAGTTCATTTTGCAACCCAAGTTCTTTTCTGTAAGCTGTTGTATTTTGGTATGGAGCAAAAGTGCTTTATTGTGTATTTTCCATTGTCACATATTAAAAAGACATGTCATTAAGGTTCTAGGTTTAACAAAAATACTACTGCCTCACTAAGGACATTTTTTAGTAAAACTGACTTTTTTAAAACTGAAGAGTGTGTAGTGGTGAAGAATACTATGGCTGCTTGGTGGAGTCCGATGCTAGGGCCTCATTCATGCTGAGCTAGCAGCAGTTTTAACACGTTTGTGGGTAAAAGATACGAACACGGTGAAAAAGGAAAATGGTGTCTTCGTATTATAAAAGTAGTTTTGGCCATGCATACCTCTGAAAGGGTCTCAGGCATCCCAAAGGGTCTATAGACTACTCTTGGGGAACTGCTTTTGAACAGTTTTGTTAGTTTGAAACTCAATTTCATTGGGTCAAAACCAGCATTTTTAAAAAATGAAAGGGAGTACACTAGGAAATAGTACACATTTACTGTAGAAAAAAATAATCATTTTGTGAAACTCATTAGACATTAATATATGCCACGGGTGTGTACTGAGTTGGGAATGTAGGCTTTATTTGTCACATCAGTTTTCACATTGACTGGCTTAAAATATGTACCTTAAAAGTTACACATATGAGTATATAAATACGTGCATTATATATGTTCACACAGTAACATGTGAAATGACTTTTTTTCTAGTGACATTTTGAACTTAAAATGTTCATCACCACAGAGAGGCAGTGCCTGCTGAGGAGTGAATAGACAAGGCATCAGGACCACCTCGGGCCAAAAATAAATACATAAACCCAAGCAAAATTCCTTAGGTGTAATGGTTTTATAAAAAATGTTTTAGGGACACCTGGGTGGCTCAGTTGGTTAATTGTCTGCCTTCGGCTCAGTTCATGATGTTGGGGTCCTCGGATCAAGTCCCACATCGGGCTCTGCTCAGCGGAGAGTCTGCTTATCCCTCTGCCTGCTGTTCCTCCTGCTTGTGCTCTCTCTCTGGCAAATAAAATACTTAAAAAATGTTTTAGACTCATGTCTTTGTTCTTATCCTCACAATAATCCTGGACATATAAAGCTGTAAAATATGTTTGTGACATGGGAAAAAAGCAGGTAGATGGCAGAGATAGCTAAATGGTCAGCTAATGGCAGACACCAAATGGGAAACCAGAGTCCTACAATACACATACCTAAAATTATTTCTGTACCTATATATCTATGTGTATAGTAAGTGAAACATGAATTCATCCTGATATCTCTGACCCTAGCTTAGTACCACATGATTCATTCTAGCCTTTTTTCCTTGTCTACCTGTAAGTTCATTCTCTGTCATTGAGAGCTATGGCTCCCGTCATCCACTGTCCATTTACTTGTCAACCCCAGTATGTATGTGAAGCAGTTTTGGAATTGTTAACACCTACTGCCCCTATGAGAAACTTTACTAACTACAGTTTCTTTAGTCTTGAGCTGGATAGTTTCCCATTAAAATGCTTTTTTTCCAAAATTACTCAGATCACACATCCTTTTTTACTGAACCCCGTTTGCGAGATTGCCATACATCTGTAATACAGTTAGATTCATTTGTCAAAATCTGCACTCCGTTTTGAGATCATTCCATCTTCCAATTGATACTTAAAGTTTGTACACATTAAAGTTTATTCTTCCTGGTGGATGGTTGTATGGCTTTAGACAAATGCATTGGGTTGTGTATCTACCACCCTAGTACTGTACAGAGCAGTTCCATCACCCTCAGAGTTCCCCAGGTCAGCTCTCCCCTACCCCACTGCTGCTTCCCTTGCTCCCTCTCCCTGCCACCCCCGTCCACTGGCAGCTACCAATCCGTATAGTTTTACCTTTCCAGAGTGTCATGTGAACAAAACCATGTAATATGGAAGTTTTAGGGTCTGACTTCTTTCACTTAGAAAATGCATTTGAGATTTATCCATGTTGTATGGGTGTATCTTGCAAATCAGCAGCTTGTTCCTTTTCATTTTTGGATACTGTTTCATTATAAGGATTTACCATAATTTATCCATTGGCAAGGTGAAGGGCACCTTGATTAATTCCAGTTTGGGGTGATTATTAATAAAACTGCTTCTTAACATTTGTGTACATTTTGCATGAATATAAGTTTTCAGTTCACTGTAGGTAAAATACCTACGGGTATGAGTTCCGAGCCATATGGTAAGTCTATGTTTAATTCAGAAAAACCTGCCAAACTGTCTTTCAGAGAGGCTATACTTGGGAAGCAATAAATGGCAGTTTGTGAAGGAGTGGTATTTCTTATTTAAATAGTTGATAGACATACCAGTGAAGCCCATCAGAGCCTGGGCTTGATAGTTCAATACCTTTGCTGACCTAGTTGAACTACTCCCATAGAGCTTGAGGGGCTGGCCGGTTCAGAAATGACACAGATTTTAGCTGAAGTTCAGTAGCTTTCCTGAATAAAAAAGCTTCTCTTTGCTGTATGCCTTTGGTATATATCCAGAGCATTGAAATGGTTGGTTTTGACAGTTCTGTCCAGATTTTTAATGCTTTTTGGGGAGAGCATTTGTGGGCTCCCTCATGCCCATCGTGGCCAAAGTCTCCTGCTTCCATGGTTTTTCTCTCTCGTGTGTGACCCCCCTAGCAGACAAACATGTGTAATAACCTCCAAAAATTCTCTTGCCTCCCTCTAGCCACAACTCCATTTCTCTCCTCTTTCAGGAAAAGATTTCCGCAAATTACTTCTCTGCTCTATCCTATTTTCTCTTTCCCCACAACTCCACCAAAAATCTGAAATTGCCATTGTTAAAGCCACTGAAGTTTTCCACGTTGCTAATCCAGATGGTTTGTCTGTATCTTCCTCGAACTATCAGCACCATTTGACACAGGAGGTAACTACTTATGAATGGAATGCTTTCTTTACTTTGTTTGCAGGAAGATCATGTTCCCTTTCTTCTTCTTCAGCTTCACCACATCTTCCCTGATTTGCCCCAGAGCTCAGTACTTGGACTTCTTTTCTCAACTCTCTTTATTTTTTAATTTTTTTTTCTAAACTCACTTTAGTCTCAAGTGCCTGCCGACTTCTCCCAAACATTTATTTCCAGTTTGCTCCTCTCTCCTAAGCCTCAATCATATTGAATCCCCAAACTTCTCTATTTTCTGCCAACCCCATTGAATCATCCTAGACGGTACTGGCAACTTCGTATTTCTAATTGCTCTCCTGGCAACCATTGGGACCTCTTTGGCCATTCTTTCACTCCCAGACCACAATCAGGTTATCATTAAAACTTACTGGCTCCAACTAGAGTTTTTCAGAATCCAGCCACTTTAACTGCTGTCACTAGTCCAAGCTACCACTGTCTTTTGCCTGCATAATTGTAATTGTCCTCTAATGGGTTTTCTCTGTCTGCCCTTATTTCCCTACACTGTAGTATGGGTTTTTTTTCCTTTTTTTAAGATTTTATTTATCTGACAGAGAGCGCAGGGAGCAGCACAGAAGGAGAGGGATAAACCAGCTCTCGGCTGAGCAGGGAGCCAGATGCAGGACTTGATCCAGGACGCTGGTGGGATCATGACCTGAGTGAAGGCAGACACTTAACGGAATGAGCCACCCAGGTGTCCCCAGTGTGTTGTTTTTGTTGTTACTGTTTTTAATGTAAATCAGATTCTTATTCCTGCTTAACGTTCTCCAGTGGCTTCTCATATCAGATAAAGGTTCAAGTCCTTAGAATGGACTACAATGTGCTATATAATCCATCCCCCCACCCCGGTCCTCACTGACCTCATCTTTTTATTCATTCTTTAAATCTTTTCAGTGCGTTGCTGTTTCATCAGCCTTGCCAAGCATGTTCCTATCTTCAGGGCTTTTGCATTTGCTGTTCCTCTGCCCAGAATGTTCTTCCATTGTATCCCCATTAAGACTTCAGATTTATTTCCTTACCAATTTCAGGTCTCCGTTCAAATCCCATCTTTTAGTGAGACCTCCTTGGGCATCCCATGTAAATCAGCAACTCCCCAGCCGCTAGCATCCCCTATATCCTCTTCCTCCTTTATTTTTCTCCATTGCACTTTCACCATATGACCATTGTCTTGTATTTCCCCCACTGCAGCATAAGCTCCAAGAGGGCAGAGATCCTAGTCTGTCTGTTCACTGATCCAGTGGACTAGAGTACTAGTCTGGCATCCAGGGCGCGTATGTGTGTTTGGGAGAGTGAGGCAAGAAATTAAATTATGGTGGCTACCTGTCTGTGATGGACCAAGTAAGTGGTTTAGTCAGAAATTAAAGCTCCATATTTTACAGTCGTTTTCTGATTATTGTACCTATCCTGATTGTTTTAACCCTTACTATACCCTAGCCCACTCCACAAAGTAAGTACTTGCTTTTTCTCTCATTAGTTCATGTGTATTAATCTTTCCCCAAATACTTGGTAACTTGTCAAGATGAAGTTTTCAAAACTTGAGAATAGGGAAATAAGAATGTAAAATCAACGTCCTGTGGTAAATTATGCCTGAGGACTGAGAGATTGGATTAGATTATGAAGAATAGAGTTCTATGCCAGACCACACCCAAGGGAGTGGAAGTCTGTAGAGGTGATTCAGTTGCAGAGTGTGTTGTGAGGACAGAGCCTGACACATGGGGGGCCTTCGGGTGTGCAGGGGAAGGGTGGACTGGTAGAGACATCTTTCAGCATCATCGGGCTCCCTCCTAACTCAGACTCAGTATAGGACAGGTTGCTTTGCTGCTAGGTACTTTAGTATTAGAAGGCATGTGCTGTGTCACTTTGTTACTACATAACTTGATATTCACATTTGCATCAGTCCACGTTAAGGACCATCCTTGAGTTCCTGTAAGATCTAAGGAGCAAAGACAGGACTCTAATAAATACTCCCTAACAGTAACCCTCTACCTAGTCTCTTATTCGAAATTGAGTCTAATGACATCTTTCTCAGGTAGATGAATCTACAGTAAAAGGTCAATGCTAGTAAAACCTTTTTAAAAGGCTATTTTCAGTGCATTCCATAACCAAGTACAGTTAACTCTTGAACAACGTAGGGAGGGTGGGGGAGCCAGACCCCTACACAATCAAAAATTGGCATGTGACTTTTGACTCCCTCAAAACTTTACCAGTAGCCTACTGTTGACCGGAAGCCTTACTGATAACATACAGTTGATTAGCACTTATTTTGTATGTTACTAGTATCATATACTGTATTCATATAATAAAGCAAGCTAGAGAAGAGAAGGTGCTATTAAAAAATTGTAAGGAAGAGAAAATACACTTAGTACTGTACTATAAAAAATCCACATATAATTGGATCACATGTTTAAACCGGTGTTCAGAGTCAGCTGTACTGTTAACACATGAAATTGTTCATTCTGGATGAACAATTATGCGAGTTTTTTTTTGTTTTTGTCTTTTTATTTGTCAGCGTACGAGAGCAAATGCACAAAGGGGAGGGCAGAGGGAGGAGCAGGCTCTGCGCTAAGCAAAGATCCCATTGTGGGACTTGATCCCAGGACCCTGGGATCATGACCTGAGCAAAAGGCAGACCCTTAACTGACTGAGCCACCCAGGCGTCCCTAAATGCAAGTTTTTTAAATAGAAATATATATGTCTCTAGTATAAATAATAGATGTTATTTTGAAATTGCCACCTGTTCTAACCTACATGCATTTTCCAAAAAATTCTTGAGGAAATTAGGATCCTTTACCAAGCCCTGATTTGATAGGTCTGTAAGCAGGTCTAGAGAGTTGTACACAGTGGTAGAACAGGATTGGAATTGGTCTGTGACTGTCTATCCCATTCAAGGCCTTATTACTTAGCTATGCTACAGTGTGTTCTTCATCTTTTTTGCTGCAAAGTTTGTCTTTTGAGGGTAGATTGAATTTTTGAAAAACACCAGAATACTTTGAGAGGCCCTCTTACAAATAAGATAGATAATCAAACTTAATAATCTGCTGGTGGTCCAAAATGAGTTGGCTTTGGCAAGATGTTTTCCTTGATTGTGTGGCTAATAGCTTATAAATGCATTTTCAAAACTAAACCAAAAAAAAAAAACAGAGAATAATGGAATTAGAATATCCATTTGGTTCATTTCACATCCTCACAACAGTGTCAAAATACTGTCCAAATACTACCACTACTAATTATGACCACTGAAAACAGTTTACAATATTTTAAGTTTATTTTTCAATTTTTTGTAACCTCTACACCCAATGTAGGGCTCGAACTCACAACCCTGAGATCAAGAATTGCATGTTCTTCCAACTGAGCCAACCAGATGCCCCCATTTTGAAGTTTTTTAGTTGAATGTATTTTCCTCATTCTGGTCCCTGTCCCTCCCTCCCCTTTGAGTCGTATTAAGTCTTCATAAGTTTGTTGTGGAATCACATAGCCATTAGACATTGTACTCTCAACCTCATTTAGACTCAATTTTCTAAGTAGCTGTATGTTTAATGCTTAGCATCCATCTTATATCAAAGTCTTGCTGATCATTTTGGTCAGAAGTTTGTGCTTTAGTTGTAGAGATGGCAAAAATTTTTCTGCCAAGGACTGGATAGTAAACATTTAGGCTAAACATTTAGGCCAAAAGTGATTCTATTTCATATTTTGTATATGTCTGTGTTTGTGTGTTGTTCTTGTTTTAAAGATTTTATTTATTTGAGAGAGAGAGAAAGAGAGAGCACCGGACAGGGGAGGGTCAGAGGGAGAAGCAGATTCCTGCTGAGCAGGGAACCCAACGCAGGATCCTGGATCCTGCTCCAGGATCATGTTTGTGTGTTTAACAACCCTTAAACCATTCTTAGCTCGAGGATTGTACAAAAATACCTCTAGATACTGTTAGTCAGCCCTGCTCTAAAGTTTCCTCATGGAGTCAGTATTCCAGTGTTGCTGAATATAAAATTCCTTGCTCACATACAGATGAGCCAAATAATATAAAGTTTGAGTTATATATTTAAAATATGTAACTTCATTTTCTCTTGGCATAAAACATTGCAGTTGCAGTCTGATGATAGCCTGCTTTTATTTTCCTTACAAGTTACTTGATATTTTTGCCCACATGCCCAAGGGATTTTTTTTTTCCTTCTTTACAGTCCAATTGGTGTTGGTCATTCTGGGTTGATATTCTCAGATATGTGATGTGTTTTTCAATATGTAGTTCTGAGTCTTTTTTTTTTTTTTTCCCAGTTTTTCCCCCTTTTTTTAGAATAAAAAGATAAGGCAGAACTTTATGTATCTGATGTTTAAATATATCCATGATACATGTCTTTTTTTAACCTTACATAATTTATTCTTTTAAACCATTTTATTTTTTTCCAGCTTGGTTGAGAGAATTAAAAGATAAGGTAGTATATATTTAAGGTATACCACGTGTTTTGGTATACATATACCTTGTGAAATTATTGCCTCAACCAAGCTAATTAACACATCTGTCACCTCATTTACCTTGTGTGTGTTGAGATCACTTAAGATCTACTCTCTTAAAAGATTTCCGGAATACAGTACAGTATTAACTATAGTTACCATGCTGAAATTATACCTCCAGAATATAATTCAACCCTTAATGATTGAAATTTTGTACTCTCAATAAAAGTCTTCTTGATTTACATGCAGTTTTTAGTATTTGTTTCATTTCCTTGCATTGGTTTTCCTGCTACAAGAATTCCTGTTGCCCATATATTGGATCTTTGCTTAAATTAAACATACAGTATTTATCACTATCTCCCAAATGCTCTGTCTCTTCATTTTCTTAAAAAACTAATTCTCTTTGTTGCCTTGTTTCTGAGTTTCCTAATTCTGATTTAGGCTCTTCTATCATTTTCTTAGTGACTTTTAGCTCATTTTTAATAAGATAGTTTTGATTTGCTTTCTGGGCATGTCTTTCTGGTATGCTTTCATTGTCTGAAATGGATGTTTTTCTGTTCCTTTTATTCTTTTATGTGAAGGTTTTCCTAACTTTTTTTTAGAAGGAAGTGTAGTTCAAGATGGTTTTTCTGACTTCACATAACTCCCCAAATACACAAACTCCTGTTGGACACTATTACTTTTTTTTTCGTGATCATTTTTACATATTTGCTTTTTTATCACAATAACCACCCCAAAGTCAGCTTGACAAAGATATATCAAAGGGATGTGGAGCAGTCCTGTTGAAACTGAAGGACATCCGGCTAGTGGTATGCTTAAAGGCTGACCTAGGTCAAACATTGCCGTATGTTTCACATGTGAAATGCTCCATGGGGCCCCGTGAGTTTGCTGTGCCGCCTATGTGACATTTGGGCTCACAGCTGGGCTGGTGCTACTTTTCTGGAGGGACTACACTTGAGAAATCAACCAGTAAGACCTTTAATTTCTTTTTCTTAAAAACTAGAAGTATAGAAGAAAGATTTTCAAAGTTGTACTTCCAGCCAAGAAGGAAATTTCTTCCTTTGGACCCATGTACTCAGGCAAGCAGATTGATTAAAAAGAATTTTAATATATTTGAATCAAACACTTTGGAAACAAGTGTGTGCATGCATTTGCGCATGTATGTGTGTGGGAGAACAAACAGGCTTGCTTCAAGATGCATGTACACTTAAATGTATGATGTGTTTGCCTTAATCTAGTAGTCTTAACTGGGGGGAAGAAAGACAACTACGTTGAGTTGATGAAAAGGAACAATAGAGCGCAGGCTTGCGTGCTTATTGGCCTTGGTGTTTAAGGACATTCATTGGTAAATATTTGGACTTGCTTTTTCTGACCTGCCACAGTGAATATGCTTGACTGCTGGTTTCAGATGCAGTCAGTGAGCCAGCCAGATAATGTATTTTATAAGAAAACTGTGTGTCTTTATCAAGAGAAGGCAAGGATGTGGATGTGGTAGGGAAATCCGGATTCCTTCATACGACGATTCATCCTAGCACAGGATCTTGGAGGTTGTTCCAAGTAAAACTTGACCATAATTTATACTGTTCTGAACAGTAGAAAAGAAGAAATCACCTGCTTACAGGTAGAACTTCCCTCAGGCTAATTAGTGGGAGATTGTGCTCTCCCCTCCTAAGTGCATTATAATCTATCAGGATAAAAAGAGAAGCACTTAGAAAATGCACTGAGCAGGCTTCCCTCGGGATCCCAGCACAGAGGGGGCAACCTTCTCTTACCCCTTCTACCTCTAAATCCAACCCTTTTTCTGGATTCTTAATAAATCTGGCAATTGATATTATAGACTGTATTGCTCAGTGACGTTCAGAGTCCTCCAGAAAGCCAGAGCCCTAATGGATAGTTAACAGCTAAGAAATGGATATGGATTTAACCCAGCTGTTACTTTCCATAACAGAGGAATCTGTCTAGATGAGGTCGCCAGAGCAGCAGCCTGCTATCACCTAATCTTTTCTTCAGGATTATCATGGGCTTTCTAACATTTGGCTCTTTACAAACTGGTCTTCAAGTTTTTATTAAAATATTTAGAAAAAGGAACGTGGATTTTGTCTAGCTATGCTTTCGTAATAAGACTGGGTTTATAAATTATTAAGACAAATCCTAAATTAGAAGGGACCATAAAGATCAAGGTATTTCTCTCTTAAAAGACTATCTTAGTTAATCAGAGACCAGTTTTAACATTGGTATTTCAATTAATCTGTCCTATAGAAAGTTAGAGCCTGGAAACTCCTTTAAACCACCTCTGCAGAAACGGCTTCACACATGAACCTGGTGGCAACATTGCCATTCGTCAAGTTCTTGGCTTCTGTGGACAGTAAAGGTTTTATCTTCTATTTGAGCTGAGTGAAAATGGAAGAAAGGCCGAAAAAGGCGCTGCATGTGTAATTGTACTTTCCTCTTCTGTAGTGTGTTCCATGGGAAACGGAACGAGCAGACTCTATAGCGCTCTCGCCAAGACACTGAACAGCAGCGCTGCCTCCCATCACCCAGAATATTTGGTGTCACCTGACCCAGAACATCTGGAGCCCATTGATCCTAAAGAACTCCTTGAGGAATGCAGGGCTGTCCTGCACACTCGACCTCCGAGGTTCCAGAGGGATTTTGTGGATCTGAGGACAGATTGCCCCAGTAGCCATCCACCTATTCGGGTCATGCAGTGGAACATCCTCGCCCAAGGTATGCCTGATGCTTTTGTACCTGAGCACTTAGGTTTGCTGTGACTGCCTTTCTGTTTCTGCACACACCTTAGAGCACCGGAGGGAAGAGGTGTGGGCAGATAGAGGTGTAGGAGGATGGGGTGACTAGGACAGCACCAGGAGCTCCCAGAAGGGGACGGTAAGAAAGAAGGCCATCCGGTTTTCACAAATAAATCCAGCACTCGAGATTTATACCTCACCTTCCATGTTTAAAGGACCCTGTCTTTTATCAGTCTCAAACTTTCTGTTGCCTCCAACTCTCAGTCCACAGTGTTAAGATAACATTTGTTTTTGTTGTTGTTGTTGTTGTTTTTTAAAGATTTTATTTATTTATTTGATAGAGATCACAAGTAGGCAGAGAGACAGGCAGAGAGAGGGGGGAAGCAGGCTCCCCTCTGATCAGAGAGCCCGATGCGGTGCTCAATCCCAGGATCCTGAGCCGAAGGCAGAGGCTTAACCCACTGAGCCACCCAGGCACCCCCTAAGATAACATTTGTAAGGGAGAAACAGAATCTGCTGAATGAGTGGCAGATAGAAGTTCCTGCAGGGAATGGAGACTCACTGTGGGTGGTGTTGAGTCTGGGTATTCTTGAGGCCAGATTCTCACCCATATGTGTCTGTAGAACTTGAGGTCAAAGGAATATTGCTTTAGTTCCCTGTTCATTAAGTTACCACTTTGTGGGGTGCCTGGGTGGCTCCGTGGTTTAAGCCTCTGCCTTTGGCTCAGGTCATGGTCTCAGGGTCCTGGGATCGAGCCCCACATTGGTCTCTCGGCTCAGCAGGGAGCCTGCTTCCCCCTCCCTCTCTGCCTGCCTCTCTGCCTACTTGTGATCTCTCTCTCCATCAAGTAAATAAATAAAATCTTAAAAAAAAAAACACAAACTACTTTGTCAGGGTAGAAAGGACACCTTTCCTAGGTCTGCTGAATTAGAGATACCTTTAAAGTATTGCCTTTCCTGTAGCAGTTGAAATTTTAAGAAAAAAGAAACAAAGGTAGCTTTTTAAAGAAGGGCATATACTCTGACTTTTCAATCTTAGATTTGTTTTTTTTTTTTTTTTTCTCCTAGGCGTTCGTCCATAAGTAGGAAAAGCTGCCTCTTTAAGATAGGTTCCATATCACTTCATACGGCTCATAGAGTTAGGTGTTAAAATGAGTGTGTAGATGGGGCACCTAGCTGGCTTAGTCAAGTAGAGCATGTGACTCTTGATCTTGGGGCTGTGAGTTCAAGCTCCATGTTTGGTGTAGAGATTACTTAAAAATAAAATTTTTTTTTACAGAATTTTTATTTATTTGACAGAGACAGTGAGAAAGGGAGCACAAGCAAGGGGAGTGGGAGAAGGAGAAGCAAGCTTCCCACTGAACAGGAAGCCCTACGTGGGACTTGATCCCAGGACTCTGGAATCGTGACCTGAGCCGAAAGCAGACGCTTAACAACTGAGCCACCCAGACGTCCCAACAATGATTTTTTTTTTTTTTTTTTTTAAAGCTAGCATATGAGTGCTTGGATGACTTAGGCGGTTAAGGGTCTGCCTTCATCTCAGGTCATGATCCCAGGGTCCTGGGATCCAGCCCTGCATCAGGCTCCTTGCTCAGTGGAGACCCTGTTTCTCCTTCTCCCTCTATTCCCCCTGCTTGTGTGTGCACTCTCTTAGATAAATAAAATCTTAAAAAAATAAATTAGCACATAAAGTTAAATGTATTACTTCATCTGACGTAGTTTCAGTCCCTGGGATTGTAAAGAACACTGTTGAAGGGGCACCTGGGTGGCTCAGTGGATTAAAGCCTCTGCCTTCGGCTCAGGTCACGATCCCAGAGTCCTGGGATCTAGCCCCGCATCGGGCTGTCTGCTCAGCCGGGAGCCTCCTTCTTCCTCTCTCTCTGCCTGCCTCTCTGCCTACTCATAATCCCTGTCAAATAAATAAATAAAATCTTAAGGAAAAAAAAAAAAACCACTGTTGAAGGCTCAAACTTAAGGTTTTTCATCTTAAAATATAGTCCTATGAAACAGTTTTAATATAAAGAAAAATAAATTGTTTGCCTTATCTGGATATTAAGAGTTTATTTAGTTTGGTAGGTTTTGTTTGTTCTGGGGTTTTTTAGAGAGAGAGCGGGCACATGTACATGCACACACATGAGCAGGGGAGGGGTAGAGGGAGAGAGAATCTGAAGCAGACTCCACGCTCAGAGCAGAGCCCAATGCGGGGCTCTGTCTCATGACCCTGAGATCATGATCTCAGCCAAAATCAAGAGTCGGACACAACTGACTGAGCCACCTCGGCGCCCCAGTTTGGTTGGTTAATACAGTTCAGACAGCAAGAATCACCCGAAGCATCTGAAAGAGAGAAAGCATTGTGAGGGTCTTGAGTAGTGTCAAACTGAAGGAGACGTCTGGTACTTAGCTGTAGCACCATGATTTCTACGTGCCTGTGACAGCTGACTGGCTTTTTTATTTCAGCTCTTGGAGAAGGAAAAGACAACTTTGTACAATGCCCCGTGGAAGCACTCAAGTGGGAAGAAAGGAAATGTCTCATCCTCGAAGAAATCCTAGCCTACCAGCCTGATATATTGTGCCTCCAAGAGGTGGACCACTATTTTGACACCTTCCAACCACTCCTCAGTAGATTGGGCTATCAAGGCACATTTTTCCCAAAGCCCTGGTCACCTTGTCTAGATGTAGAACATAACAATGGGCCAGATGGCTGTGCCTTGTTTTTCCTCCAGAACCGATTCAAGCTAGTCAACAGTGCCAATATTAGGCTGACGGCCATGACACTGAAAACCAATCAGGTGGCCATCGCACAAACTCTAGAGTGCAAGGAGTCCAGCCGACAGTTCTGCATTGCTGTCACCCACTTAAAAGCACGTACTGGCTGGGAACGATTTCGCTCTGCTCAAGGTTGTGACCTCCTCCAGAACCTGCAGAACATCACCCAAGGAGCCAAGATTCCACTTATCGTGTGTGGGGACTTCAATGCAGAGCCAACAGAGGAGGTCTACAAACACTTTGCTTCCTCCAGCCTCAACCTGAACAGTGCCTACAAGCTGTTGAGTGCTGATGGGCAGTCAGAACCTCCGTATACTACCTGGAAGATCCGGACCTCAGGGGAATGCAGGCATACCCTGGATTATATCTGGTATTCTAAACATGCCCTCAGTGTGAGGTCAGCTCTTGATTTGCTCACTGAAGAACAGATTGGACCCAACCGGCTACCATCTTTTAATTACCCTTCAGACCACCTGTCTCTAGTGTGTGACTTCAGCTTTAATGAGGAGCCCGACGGACTTTTATAAATGCTTGTCTTTTTAATCACAAGAGTCTTAACCAGGGATGTTTCAGGACTGAAATAGGATAAGAAGTTGCCTGAGGAAGGATTCTCAGTTTCTCTAACGTCATTTTCCATGTTTCCAGCATGCCCTTGGGAAGGAATCTCATTAGTCCGCAAACCTTTTCCATTAAAACCTACAGCAAAAAAAAAAAAAAAAAAAGTGTTTGCACTCCAGTTTTGGCTTGAATTATTTTTTCCCTTAGCATTACATTTTGATCATTGACAGGCATTAAAAATTAGGCATTTTATAAAAGAAATAGCTTTTTCAGTTGAAGGATGCTATATAAAAATAGACTTGCTTGAGTCCTCCATAATTAACAAAAAGTATACAGGAGCAATTTCTCTAGATAGCATTTCAAGTTATTTATTTGTGGGGTTTTAAAATGTCAGCAAGATATGCATGGCAATATTTATTTTTTTATATTTTCATGTATGATTAAGAGCATTGTGAATGTTTTAAAACCATGCAAAACATAAGTTAGAGAGTATTTTATAGTGATTTTATTAAATCTCTAAGATCTTTTTATTTGGGGTCTAACAATAGTAGTGTACAAAGGGACTGTTTAGCCTGATGGGGTTTTTTTATTTTGTTTATTTAAGTGGAAATATCAGGTCTCCTTGATACTTTCTTCAAAGTAATCCTCACTGCGCGTCCATGTTCCCATTATTGTGTTTCTTAAAAGAGGTTCCATGGCCAGTCAGTCTTCATTATCGAATCACTGTTTCACATTTCTAGCTTTCCATTGGAACGCTGTGGTATTCACTGCGGTCGCTCAGTATCTGTTTGTATTGGACTGTGCTCTTAACATTAGGTTCTTTAGGAGCTGTTACATGGCAGTAGCTAAGAAAGTGAGTGGGGCCTTCTTTTCAGAGGTGGGAGACTAGAAAGCCCATTAACGAGGCTATCCTTGAAACCTCCTTGATAGCCAGGTGGCTAGTTCAAAATGTCTAGAAAGGAAGAATGTAAAAAGTTAGAAAGATAACCTGGAATTCTCTTCCATAAGAAATAAAAGTGGTGCGAGATAACAGGTGAAGCCCCTTTCAAGCAAAATCCCAACAAATAACCTATTGGTAATAAATTGATAAATATTTTAACCCATGAGTTGTAAATATTTAAGAATAATAAATGGTCTTTTAAAGCCAGTGATTTTAATATCTTGTCTTTTTAGTCCAAAAAGAATCTGGGAGGAGATTTGGTCTTCTCATACTGTTAACATAGTGACCCACAGTATCCATTTACACACAGACCTTCATTTTTTAAGTGGATCTGTAGCTGCACATTGAAGTCGTCTATGCTATGCTTATGTAATATCTCTAGGCATCACTGTTGGAGTTCCCCAAAATGGTTCACCCAGGTATTCTGCATTAGAGCTACTTTTGAAACCAGCAAGGTGTTCAGTACGTTGTTTACACATCTTGGAGCTTCCTGGAAGGAGTGGCAACAGGAAGAACATCTGTACAAACTGTCATTTGGTTCAAATCTTAGCGTGATAATGGTAATCATATCAGCTATTGAGAAACCCAATACTGATTCCTACAGGCATTAAATATTGTTTGCATGCCGCCGAGTACACCAACCTGAAGAGAAAGGACAGCAGCTGTGAGAGAGCAAATACAGATGAGAATGAAAGCCAAAATAATGTTTGCATTTCAGATGTTGTCCACCAGTATATGAATTAACAGGCTTGAGGGTTAGACTAGGGTTGAGGGTTAGACTAGGGATGGCTGGGAATACTAATGAGGAAAAAAGCTGGAAATAGTGTGCAATTGTAATGTGCCTATAAATTAAGGAAATAGGGTGGAAATTATAATGGAACTCTCCTTATGAGGAATCCTTTGGAGTTACAGCAGTATACTTCTGTTCATTGGTTTTGTATTTTGTCTTTATTTAAAATGGAATTATGTGAGCATTTTATGTAAACAATTTTTAGTAGTATATTAAATCTTGGATTGTACTTCATATTTTATTTTTCCTTTTAAGTCTTTATAGACACCTTTTCCTTATGGACTGTCAGAGTAACCAGAAGCAGAATGGTAAGTAACAAATCTGTATTCTCAATTTTTAGGCATGTTCCATTTAATGAATTTCTCTTATTCTGTCCCCCGTGTACCTTTTGGTTCAGCTTTTCCTTTTATATCACATAATACTTTAGTTGTGGTCATAATAAGAGTCTTAAAAGAGAAGGTAAACTGCATATTTGGAGAGAGAATGAAAGTGGCAGTGGATTTTTTCTTCCTCCATGCCATATTTCAGTAGATTCCCTTCTACAAGGTAAAAGGAATAGGAATGACCACTTCATTCATTTGAGCAAAGGATAATGGTGTATATACATAAGGAAAAACTAATATTTGAGTTCCTTACCTTTGGCTCTGAGAGCTTTCAATACGATCATTTCAACTACTCTGAATTAATTTTTCTACAAGTACTCTTAATTTAAAATGGGGTGTAAAACATCAGATCATTTGACCAGAGTGATAGCTAGCCATAGGAGAGCCAATATTCAGGCCTACGTCTCTCTTGGTCCAGAATGCTTGCTTCTGTCCCCACCAACATGCTCCCTTGGCCTTGAGTGAGGACAAAAGAGACAAGAGAGACAAAACGGTATGTGTGGGAGGAAGAGATCTGTTCAATGAAAAATGGTCAAACACATAGGGCAGATACTTTACGCGATACGGAATAGAAGCAAGATACGGAGGCCAGATTGTGGCTGGAAGAACAGATCTCAGTTACTCTGCTACAGTAAAGTAGTTGAAAAGTAGAATATCTGTTACTGTTTGCATACTTCTCTTTAGAAGGAAGCAGTAAGAACAGTTACTCTAGTAGTGTTTCAAACTAGAAAACGAAATTGGTGCAAATATTCTATATTGGAGTCATTTTTTAAAACAGCCAAGATTTTATAATAGTCACAGGAATGTTGCATATAATTAGATAATGTGTTTTAGGCTTCAGGAAGTTTATATCCAAGATATAAATTCTAAAAAGAGATAAAAACACATGCTCATAATCCTAATTGATTTCAATTTTAGAAAAGGAAAGGCATCCAAAAAAATGAATGTACTTGCAGAAAGAGCTTTTTTTAAGGACATGTATAAAAATACGGCACAGGCAAGCTTTCATCTAGAGGGGCTACATACCAGAGTGGGAGAGCACTGGAGTTTGGGCTTCTAAAACAAGGGAGGGGAGAACAAGTAACGTCAAATAGAGGGGCCCAGGCTCTAGTGAAGACAACTCTGACCAGCGTGGCTCTGAATGAGTTGCTCCATCTCTGGGGCCTCAGTTCTCTCATCCACAGAGGATTGCTTGGCACCTGCTCTGAACCCCATAGATTTGTGAGATGTTTGTAAAATAATATCATCAACTGTTACATAAAATATACACAGAAGTCACTGAACCTTGCTTCAAAATTTCAAAGCAAGAAAAGGGAAGGGCATTGTACTTGGTATCTTGAAATATTCGTGGATGTTTTAACAACCGACTCTCGCTATTCGAAGAATAATCAGCTTTCAGTTTGAAAATGCAGAACAAATCGGGTTAGAAACTTGAGCCCCAAATAGGTGAGGGGCTCATAGAATGGCAAGATTTTTATTTTTTCCTAATTGTTCTTCCAAGCATATGTGAGGTTGTAGGTGATCTGGTTCTTAATTTCATGAGGGGATGTCAACCCTACTTTGGTAAAAGTGTGAGAAAACAAAATATTCATAATTCCAGACCCTTGTTCTCTAGATTTTTGTGGAAAGCTCACGTTTAAGAAAACATTCACCTAAGATTAGCCAATGTGGACCCAGCCATTCCTCTTGACAGAATGCTAGGAAAAGTTTTGTTGCTTCCAAGCAGCTGGTAAACTGGATTACATGGATCTCATTACTGATCAACTTACCTTTTTTGCTTTGCCTCCAAGACATTCAAAACCCAACCTTATAGCTGAATTTTAATTACTGGATGACACTTCACGTTGTTATAATAGTATGTGCTCTGTATGCTTTCATCTTTTGCCATCTTCTCTTTTCTTTGTCCAATTTTCTTTTACCTTTTTTTTTTTTACTTTCACTAATTCTTAGATTATGTAAATTATAAATCTGAAATTGTTCTGGTAATAAAGCAGAGTATAAATTTTCTTGCTACATGAAAGAGATTCAGACACCTAGATGGAGACAGTTTTTGTAGAAGAATGTCAAAATAGGATTAGAGTTCTCTTATCTGTAATGTTACCTATAATACAGAGAAACACCAATCAAGAAAGACAATGGAAGACTGGGCACAGGGAATATATGTCCAACATCTCATTTTGGTTTCCATAGACTGGTGAACCTGAAGAGGACACACAACAAAATTCTGCAACATTTTAAAATTTAGTTTGTAAGAAAATGAGGATCAGGGGTGCCTGGGTGGCTCAGTGGGTTGAAGCCTCTGCCTTCAGCTCAGGTCATGATCCCTGGGTCCTGGGATCGAGCACTGCATGGGGCTCTCTGCTCGACGTGGAGCCTGCTTCCTCCTCTCTCTCTCTGCCTGCCTCTCTGCCTACTTGTGATCTGTCTGTCAAATGAGTAAATAAAATCTTTAAAAAAAAAAAAAGGATCATTACACGTTAGACTAGGCTTACTCCTAAACTAACCTCCATTCCCCACCTGCCCTTTTTTTTTTTTTTTTTTTTTTTTGATGGGAGGGAATATAGGTTGAGGCTAAAACTAAATGAGGAGGCAGAGGAGGAGTTCTGTTTTTAGATCTGCCACTGGCCAGCTGAACTGAGAGTGAGGAGCCCATCTTTTCCTGTAACTTAGTTTCTTTATTTGTAATACAGGCAATAGACCAGGAAATCTCTAAGGTTTCTTAAAAACATTAAACTGAGGCACTTCAACACGATTTGAGTTTCTGCTGCCACAGCCCAAATATTTTTGCAAATTTTTGCAACTACTTCCATATCCAGTTTTATGAAGGTCTCAAAATCAGTGCGAATTTAATAGCCACCTCTCATTTTGAACCAAATATGGCATTACCTAGCTTGATTCACATCAGTTTATTAACCTCAAGTGACTTGGCTATTTCTAAAACCAGAATCTTCCTCAGCAAAAAACTTGCCTGTTGTGTTTTAAATTTTAGGCATTGCTCCAGGAAGCAATTCGAAAGTATTTTGAACAATGGTTGCATTGTTGGCATTGGTATATAGCTTCCCAAAATAATTTTTTTTTTTAAAGATTTTATTTATTTATTTGACAGAGAGAAATCACAAGTAGGCAGAGAGGCAGGCAGAGAGAGAGGAGGAAGCAGGCTCCCCGCTGAGCAGAAAGCCCGATGTGGGGCTTGAACCCAGGACCTGGGATCATGACCTGAGCCGAAGGCAGCGGCTTAACCCACTGAGCCACCCAGGCGCCCCCCAAAATAATTTCTTAAAGGGACAAGGCACACGAACATGCTGTACCATTCTGTAGGACTTTTTCATCCTAGTTAAGGAGATGTTAAATATGAGGACGAGACTTTAGAATTGATGTAATCTATAGTATGAAGGCTTTTCAGAAGCCCATTTTAATAATTAATAGATAGATCTCAAACTGCCGTTTTCCACTGAACATTTTAGAAAAGCCTATGTTACGACACAGCTTCTTGGACATAAAGCTTTCCTTGATTGTATCTATATGGCAGCGTGGTTCCCAAACTTGATGGCACCAATGAAATCTCCCAGAGGGATTTAAAAAAAAATACCAATGCCTGGCTCTCGCTCCCATTGTGATCTGATTCTAGTGGACAGGAAAATTACTGTTGTGTTAGAGTGAATGAATGTCCTACAACTCAAAATGTATTTTGCCTGTTAATGACAGTGATGGTATTACTTCATCAAAGTTCTAAAATAGACATTTTCTCAGAGTTAGACATAGTACTACAACGGGATGGGAAGAAGCAATTATCTTGGGAGGAGACAACTGCTGGTTTATAGCCTATTTACAGTTGTTTTGTTTTTGATGTGAAGGTTTTTGTGGGTTTTTTTTTTTTGGAAATTTATTTATTTGAAAGCGCACAAGCAGAAGGGTCAGAAAGAGAGGGAGAGAGAATCGCAACCAGACTCCACGCCAAGCATGGAGCTGGACACCGGGCTCCTTCCCACAACCCGAGATCATGACCTGAGCCGAAACCGAGTTGGATGGTTAACTGACTGAGCCACCCAGGAGCCCCTGGAGTATTTTGCATTAAATATGCAATATAAAATGTTCTGTTTATAAGTTCTCACTTTAGAAGTTGTAACATATTGTGTTTAAGTCCTGAACTCAGCCTTACTGCTGAGTTGCAGTGTTCAAAAATAGTTACGGTCCCTTAAAAAGTGAACTAGATGAAAATCAAATCCGTCTCCCTGCTGCTCTTAGGTTTTCAAAGCTCTGGAGGGGTGGTGCAGAAGGGCACATCAGCACGCTTGCAAAGGGCGAATAGTAACTTCATTCTCATTAGGACGGCCATCACTGTGTACTGACTTCCTACCCGGTACTACTGGTTTTAATTATGGGGGACATGATTTTAAGAGAGGCTGAAGCACAGGTAAATCAAACCACATGGTGCTTGTATTGTGAAAGGGAAAAAGCTAATACAGGGAGAAGTTGCAGTGATGGCTACAGAACTCAAGTAGGGTTATTACTCTTGCCTCCCCAAAACAATGTGCTGTGTAGCGCCTTGGAGAAGGCCAGGTGATTTCAAATAAAAGGAGCAAAGGGAGACAAACCATAAGTGACTTTTAATCTCACAAAACAAACTGAGGGTTGATGGGGGGAGGGGGGTTGGGGGGGTGGGGCTATGGACATTGGGGAGGGTATGTGCTATGGTGAGTGCTGTGAAGTGTGCAAACCTGGCGATTCACAGACCTGCACCCCTGGGGATAAAAATATATGTTTATAAAAAATAAAATTTAAAAAATAAATAAATAAATAAATAATACAATACATGCAACAAAAAAGGGGGGGGGGCAAAGGTTACTTTGAAAATAACCCCAAAGCCAAAATGTTCTTTGTGTAGAAGTTTAGCTGTTATATACAGTGATCAGAGATAAATGCACCAGGTGTCCCATCCCTTACATTCTGCCTTCAGGGCTACCCCTCTGCTAGAATTGTCCTTTATTTCCCCTGTATCAACAAACTTTGGCCTTTTCTTTAGCTTTATTTGCTTAGTCCTTCCTGCTACACTTGATAGCACTGCCCACCAGATCTGGAAATGTTACTTCATTTGTGCTGTTAATTCTCTGTGAACAGTCCTTCATTTCCACTGCTGGTTCTTTTTTCTTCTCCCATAACCCTTGTCTTCGCATACTTTATACTTTTCAGTCTTTAGACTCAGGATTCAAAGTGGACCACTCCCTTTTCAAGCCTATTTCAGAAATTATTTTTGTCACTTCTAACTCAGTAAAGTGAACGCGTATCTCGGTGAAAGCAGAGTGGTCCAGAGAGTAGCTATCTGTTGGAATGGCCCAGTGAGGTATGGGTGCCTGGAATATCCGTAGCCCAGAGATGACTAAGTACCAAGGGAGGGCAGCTTAGGAAGGTAGGCAGAGTTCAGATCGATGGACTTAAATGTTATACTCTGAACTTTTATGTTTTTAGTAAGAGATGCCCATTGAAGAATTTATTTTTAAAAGATTTTATTTATTTGAGAGAGCACAAGCAAGAGGAGAAGGCAGAGGGAGAGAAAAAAGCATTGCTGAGCAAGGAGCCCGATGCGGGACTCAATCCCAGGCCCCTGGGATCATGACCTGGCGGAAGGCAGATGCTTAACCGACTGAGCCACCCAGGCGCCCTACCATTGAAGTGTTTAAAGCAATTCCAAGGGAGTGATGAAATCTACATTTTACAATGCTCTCACCTTATAGCATTAGAAATAAAGAGCAGAGAGAGGCTTGGTGTGACAAGCAGAAGTAAAGGTTGGGAGGATGGGAAAGGAAGCTACTTAAAAGGTAACATCAATAGGATTTGGTGAATGACTGGAGGTAAGAAGTAAGGTGTCTAGAATGATTTCTTGTGGCATGAGTATTGGACTGCTGGTAATGTCATTTACTGAGCTAAGAAGAACAGATTTTAGAACAGAGTTTAACTGGACATGAAAGAGGAAATCAGGAATTTATATGCAATTAGATAAACCCATCTGAGTATTAAAACTCCAGGCATTTGGTAGTAAAAACCAAAGGCATGGATGAAATTATGTATCCATTAAAAGTTGAAGTGAAATCCTGATGGTAAACACTTAACAGAGTGCCAGGCACTGATTCTAAATCCTTAACATATTAATTCGTCAGAGACCCATAGACAGAATTTTGCTAAGTATTAACATTAAACGGGAAGCTGAAGGAGAGCAAAGCGAACTAAGACTGGTCAAGGCAGGAATTAAACCAGAAGAAGGATGTCATGGGAAACCAAAGAATCTTTAAGTAGGCTGAGGCACAAGATCACATGAAAAAATGAAGTGTCTGATTTTACTACTGGACTGTTGGACCTCAATGAGAACTGTTTCTCTTAAGCCAGAATTCAGCTACCAAAGAGACAGAGCAATAGACTGTAAAACTTGTTGGAACAAGGAGAACAAGCAGGTATGAAAAGAAGGCGGAGTACAGGAGGAAGACACACCTGCCTCCTTCCTGAAACAGACGGGTAAGGATGGATGCCAGAGTAAGTAGATGCTCTTAAAGCAAAGGGTCCAGAAATGGAGGGAGTACAGCTCTGGACCTCCATGTTCTCTATAAAAGAGGTTTACCGGTCATTTGGTTAAGCAGGGTAGTAAGGCTGGAATTGTTGCTGGAAGAAGACCTAAAGAATAAATGGACAGACTGCTAATTATTGTTCGAAAGCCCTAGTGAGGCTGGACTACATAGGGGCATCAAGCCATTGTTCTTCTCCAATATACTGTACACTGTACACAGAAAAAGTTATGATGGCTTACAGTTTTAAAGGGTTGAGATTAAAAAGCCATACCACTGATCATTTTAAGCAGCAAAACACTGATCTGATATATACTGTGTCCATGTTTCCAAATCTAGACCTTAGGTATAGTTATTCTGAAAGAGACAGAAATGTCTGTGTAGAGTGGTGGAGCAAGCTAGGAAGGTCTGACTTAACCCAGTTAGGACGAACTAATAATATAGTGTGGGGGGGATTATTCACTCAAAATTTAAGTCGCTTTAGCTGTCCTCCATAGGACATGACTTAGATTCTTCGCAAGTATGTTACCAAAACCAACACATGTCTGAGTGTCCAGTAAGTTCAGCATTTGGGGAAAGGTGTAGGTATGGAATAAGCTATATATTTTTTGCTCTCCAAAAATACCATGGAATATGACTAAAGAAAGGAAACCATAGTGCAAAAAAAAAAAAAAAAAAAGGACAATACAATTCAGTGCCAAAGAAAACTGAAATATTTAGGAAATGTCTTAAGAGTAGTAGAATTTGAGCTTAATTCCCAAGTGGGGTAAGAATCAAGTGAGTTTTCTTTGAGCTTTTATTAAAAAGTACCATCAGATTATGTTTATGGAAAAGAAACAATTACCAAGGGGGCTGTTATAAAAATCTCTGTAGACCTAAGTAGTATCTGATCGAATGCACAACTGAAGGCCACAAAACATTAAGTATCAGTTTATTTAAATTTCTAAAAGATGTAAAAATAGACAACTTTTCTTTGTAGTCGAAAGAGCATTAAGATGTGGGGTCACAGGACCTAATTTGGTGTGAAATTAGGAAATTCTTGTAATCCCTCTGGTACCTCCATTTCCTAATTTGTAAAAGGGCTAGAGTATTACTTGATCTTCTTAACCCTCAAAAGGTCTGTCTGAGAAAAAATTGGTTTGATTTGAAATATAGATACAAGTGTGGCCAAAATTAAAATAATAAACTCATGGTAAGTAGAACATTATAGTTCATGATAGTAATTAGAAAATAAGTGGCAACATGCAGATATTTGCCAAATATTAATGTAATGGAACAAACAGAAGGAAAAGTTCTTCACACAGTATTTGGGAAGGAGAAATAAGACTTCTATACTTAACTAAAACTGTGTCTCTATACTAGTTTTTGAATATTGTTATAAATATCACCAGAGACCAAAACACAACATAAATTTCATTTCTATATTTCAGAAAACCTACTTGAATACACTTTGAAACAAGAGTACAACAAAATAGAATATACTTCAAATGTTGAATATACAAACTATTATAGTTCAAATCTGAACACTGGTACTTTCCCTCTTAAACTTGAACTAAAAAAAAAAAAAAAGGAAGGAAGAAAGAAAAAAAAACAAACAAAAACACCAGGTATTAGAGCTACCTGACAAAAATTCATGCTGAGCCTGAACTTCCAAGTGACAGTAGAACTGAAACTGCTATGTCTGCACAGACGCCAGGGCTAAGTGAGTGACACAGGCAGGATACAGCAGAAGGCCAGAGCCAACTGTTAATTTGTCCACAATTAAGAAACTGACAGACTTAAACTACCATATAAAATGTTACATGTAAATTCTATAACAATACTGTGCTAGGTACAAGATTTTTAAAATTTTTTTTTTAATAAAAAAGCTTTACACAAACAAGCCATTAGCTTATTTCAATAAAGAAAACTGAAAATTAGTCTAAGGCCTTTGTTTTAAATCAGCTTAAGCTATATGATATAAAAAAAAATCGCACTAGATCTTTTTTGCTATCCTCTTTCTGAAAAGCTTTTGGATCCATTTTCAATTCACATTCTAAAATACCTATATTAGCAGTCTTCACATAGCACCAGTTAAGTGAGTTCTGTGTGAACACAGTAATAATTGCTGGTATGCATATAAAATGCATCAAAAATTGCTATATGTAACAATGAGATCACCCATCCCAACCCCTCCCCACTGAAAACTACATAACCTCTTACAGAATGTTAGTGTTCCAAGTCTTAGTGTAACTTGATATTGTAGTGAGTTGCTTGGTCCCTTTCAATCCTTTTCCTTACTGACGGGTTCAGTTGTTTCCTACTGTAAGAGGCAGTTTTCTGTCAGCATCTCCGTACATACGTAGTTCATTTCCCACTGAAACATGGGATAGGTAATTTATTTCCATTAAGTCTGATTGTTTTCTTATATGCATTAAAAAGGTTTTAAAGTCTTTTGACTTTGCTTGATGACCTCCCTTGCAAATATTTATGTTAGTACTATCACTAACATTGCGTCTAAAGTCCCCGGTAGAGCTGCTGTCTTATTTCTCACATGTCACTAGTCCTTCCGTTTTCATAGTTACAGGAAGGGCAATAGCTGAAGGCGCGCTGACAACCACTACGTGGGTCACTGTCTTATTTCCATCTGCTGGCTTTTCTTCTTGTACCAGCTGCAAAGTTTTCACGTCGTGTTCCTGCTTTTTTGCCACTGCTTCTGATTTTACCTCTGGCCCTTTTATGACCGCACTGATAACTCGCGGAGGAGTCTGGCCAGATGCCTGCTGAGTAGGCACTGATAGTCTCATTACAGGTGTACCGTGGGCTATAGAAACGGGGGTAAGTGCTCTCACAGCCAGCGGGGTTCCAACAATGTTAATGCTTCCCGATCCAGTCAGATTGGACTTTGTCTGCAGTTGACACTGTGCAAGTTGTGTAGCTGGGATGGTAATAATTTTGGCAGGCTGCATGGTGATTTTGTCTCCATTTTCAGAAGAGGCTGGCATCACAGTAGGGATTGTCTGAATAACTACCTTTGGAGAGGTTGCCGTTGTTGGACTAGTGCTGGTTATTAACGGTGCACCTGCATTAACTGACTGAACTGCCACAGTCGAGATTTTCTGACCCAACGATGTCATTACAACAGGTACTTGCATTGCCACACGAACTGTCCTAGTAGATTCAAAAAAAATTGGTTGAATGTTAAGTTAGACAACAGATTTCTTAGGCAAAAAGATGAATGCAAGCCTATAATGTACAAAACTAATGCTCCCAAATTTTACAGGTGCACTGATGGTTTAGAATATGAAATACCACGAAATATATTTTAAAAACATGCCCACATTAAGTTCCATCTATAAAACCGTAAGAAAACAATTCGGGTTAGTTAAGACCTCTACTTTAACAATAAAACAGACTTAAAAGATCAAGCACTTTTCAGAGTCTTGAGGACAGCGGATTCTTAGGCTGCCAACGTTAAAAAAGGGACATGGTTTCCTTCACTGACCTTGGAGCTGCTGTTGCTGACACAGATGTGGTAGTAGTAGGAGACCTGGATGGAGCATCGTGACCAGGGGGGGTGATGTTCACAACTCTAGCTACACCCTTCTCTGTCCTGGAGCAGTTCAGAGATGAGGTTTTTCCACCACGAACAGAGGCTGCTGCTTTCAGGAGACTCTCTGCAGACAGTGACACTCGTTCTAATGATTTTTCGTCAGTAGCTGCTGCTAAATCTTCATTACAAGTTTCACTTTTGTCGTCATCTATGACTACTATGTTTTTGGGCATATACTTGAACTGATATACAAGCCTCTGTCCTTCAACCTTTGCAAGAATACCCCTTTGGTAATAGTATCTGTAATGGAAACAGTACTAAATGAATCAATTATATTACATTTTTTTGCCCCCCCAAAACACTATGTTGAATGGATACTAACAGAAACATTCACTTATTCCTGTTAGAGAGGAGAAGGAGCTCTCACTGGCTGGGGATTGTGTAAAAGGCTAAGAATTTAGATAAGAATGAAATTGGAATCTGGTGTCACAGGTCCTTTAACCTTTGGGGTTCTAAAATAGCTACAAGTTCTCTTTCTTAAAGGAAGTAATTCAACCTAATACCAAATATTTTACTGTATCTTATGGCATCAGTAAAAATTCAACTGTGATTTACACAGGTTATAAAAACAATCTGACGTTATGTAGAAAAATTACTTAAACGGTGCTTAGTAGAGAGAAATCTGTGGGACACATGAATACTGTCATAAAAACTATGTGTCCATTTACAAACACCACTAATTAGAAAAAGCCATGTACACTGCAAAGTTTTGTAGGTTTCTCAAATGACAAAACTTAAGAGAAAACTTCATATTAAGATAAATCCATTATAACAAATTCATAGGAACTAAAAACCTGTATTAGAAACTATTTCATTTGGGTTTAATTTCCTTAAAGGCCTGCAACTTATTAAGGAATAGTCCTAAGTGCAAAAGCATATTTTTCTGCAAAAAGGGTTTCCAGTGATGACTGAAATTTCAGACATCGAGACCAAAATCTTTCTCTCCATCTACCTCCAAACCTAAGAAACTCCTTAGAATATCCCACCAAATTAAAACTTATAAAAAGGGGGTTTTAGAGTTTCTCTTTAAACAACTAATAGACAATACAGAGGTATACAGGTTTTATTCAATAATTCATTCTCTTGTGTTCCTACCTCAGAGCTCGTCCCATAGTTTCATAGTTCATATCTGGCTTGTTCTTATGCTTTCCCCAAAGTTTAGAGACAGCCTTTGAATCCACAAGCTTGAATATGCCTTTTTCTCTCTGAGTCCACTTAATATACCGAGGACAAGTATTTTTATCTTGAAGTAGATCTAAAAGAAACTCCCACAAATAGGTTGTGTTTCCTTTGAAAAAAATAGTAAGACATCGATTAAAATTTCATTGATATAATTAAATACATAATTAAAAGCAAATATTTAGGGGCACTTCAGTGGCTCAACCAATTAAGTGTCCAACTCTTGTTTTCTGCTCACGGTCATAAGATCGAGCCCCACGTAAGGCATGGAGCCTGCTTAAGATTCTCTCTCTTTTCCTCTCCCTCTCTGCCTCTGTCTCCACTCACACCCTTGATCAAAAAAGGCAAATACTTAATTAACCTGGACAAAAATTCAATAACTACTGGTAAAATGTCCTAAGAGTCTGTCACTAAGTACTTGACTATATGAGTAATCATTTATATACTGTCAAATTGTGTTGCCTAGTAAGTTATAGATATACTATATTTCATTATAACATCATCCTAAACATACCTGTTTGGTTTTCAAAAATAATATCCTATTTATGTTTACTGTTACGATACTAATAAAGGTCCTGGATTTTAGAATATTATACATCACCCTATCCTAAATTTTGAGTTCAGCAGAGGCAAGGCAAAGGCATAATGCACAGTACAAAGTGAACCTGAATTAAACAGAATCCAGTTTATTAATTTACATAGAACTAAACCATGAATAAATTTATTTGCACCAGTATGTTTATTATATGATAAGCCCCAATTCTATGATCAAAATTCATCAAGAGGCACTTAATTGTTGAAAAGGCAAGCAATACAGAGTGAAATGTGCAAAACTTTTAAGATTTTATTTTTCTACGTGAACTCCACACCCAACAGAGGGCTGGAACCCACAACCCCAAGATCAAGAGTTATATGCACCACTGAATGAGACAGCCAGGCACCCCGAAACGTATTTTTCTTTGATATATTTTCTTTGATTCACCTTTATGCAGGAACTCTGAAGTACATGTCTTATAAAGTACAAATTACCCATGACCCTTTAAACATTATATTTTCCTTATCTTCTGGACGTCTACTAGTCAGTTTGGATTTGATGATCAATGTGACCTACTTTCCTCTAAAAACAGGGTTTTTTTTTTTTTAATTGTTAATCTCCTTCTCCTGACCATACCCAGTATCGTGAAGATAAGCTATGTATTAGGATTTTATTATATATGAACAGTTGAGTAAATACATTTGTGCTTCAGTCTTAAAATACCAACTCCTTACATAGAAACACTAAAAAGTAACATGGGAATTCCTTTAACTAGTCCAGTATTCATCAAATGCTAACTATATATAACATATGATGACATGACTAGCAAAATTTGAAAATGAGCTATTTCTGCAGAATAACACAGTTATTCATCATACACTATTGCTCCTTAAGTGTAGTAGAGGATACAGAAGAGCATTTAAAACTTGGTACCTGCTTCAAGGAATTTACAATTTAGTTGGGAAGGAAAAAGAAAAGTAAATGACAAGTTAACAATACAAAAAAGAAGTAATAGTTTGTGAAACGACACATGATCACAAAGCAATGCATAATTATATTCCAAATGAATGACAGAAAATGGGATTTCAGGAATAAAAACAATGGATTGCTAAGACGGGAAAACTTGGAAGATGACTAAAATTTACATAGAGGAAAAGAGCAAATCTGGGATTCAGATAAGGAACTTCATCCCAAAAAGAGAAAGCATGACTCTTTTTTCATTCCCTTCGGAGAGTGGAAGATGGGCAAGTAGTGGACAGTGGTTATGGGGAGATCAGGCTGAAATTTTCAGAATGCTGTTTTTCTTTTATTCCCTTTGTATAAAGCCTCTAGGGCCAGAGATTCTTAAACTGATGAAAGAAGAGAAAAGAACCCTGAGAAGGAGAAAATTAGAATATATACACCACCACTGAGTCACCAGGTCAGCTCTAGGCTCCTGCTCACTATCTCTTTACTATCATCAAATCTAGATCCAAATTACAGGCTTTGTGAGAAGGACCTCTAAGGGTAGGAAGCTTCCGAACTAAGCTACTGCTACTGAGTCTAAATGCTGAAGCTCTTCCTCAGGCATTTCATTTTCATTCTGAATTCTCTGAAAATCCAACAAATTTACTAAGCCATAGTTGAGAACAGTGTGCATCTCTTGACCTAAAAAGATGAACCTTCAACTTTACAATGTTCTGTCTGCATCTCTGAAATCCCACTGCATCAGCATCAGTATTTTGTAAAAACTCTTACTATTAAACCATTATATAACTTTCAACTACATTAAGATGTTTAATTGGGACATTTCTGTGATCAAAAGATTATCAGGCCCTATGGGTGGACATAGAAAAGTGAGCTTACTCTGAAAGAAACTTCTGAGTAACAAAAACAATGCCTTAAACATACATAATAGGGATTTGAAAGCATCCGTGTTTGTGGAATGAGACTGAATATTCCTCGGGTTGTCTTTGGGTGTTCACTCCACCCCAGTTCCCATCCTCAAGTTAAAACTGAAAGTTCTATACCTCACTTTAAGGAAAACATTCAGAAAGGGAAGCCTTCTTTACTAGATAAGGTAGTTCACTAAGCGTATAATAGACATCAGCATTTAGATTGCCTTTTATAGAAGAAACATTGCATTTTTTTTTTAAAGATTTTAAAGTACTTCCTACATCCAATGTGGGACTTGAACTTACAGCCTCATGATCAAGAATCAGAGGTTCTACCGACTAAGGCAGTCGGATGTTCCCAACTGGATTTTTATCTTCGCAATTCAACATGTTGCCTCAAGTTTGACAATAAAAGACTGAAACTTTAATAAAAGGTGATTCTGACTGGCAAAAACAGTCATCACAAAGTTTTTCCTCCAGTGTTAAGTATCAGATCTTTGAGTACAAGAGACCACTGATGATGGGAATTATTTAAAAAAAAGTAGTAATTGTATATTTATGGTTTAGCTTTTTAATATTTACTATTATGTAAGTTTTAAAGTTTTTTAATGTTTTTTTTTAGATTTCATTTATTTATTAACGATAGCAAGAGAGAGCACAAGTGGGGGAGGGAGCAACAGAGGGAGAGGGAGAAGCAGATTCCCTGCTGAGCAGGGAACCTGATGTGGGACTCGATCCCAGAACCCTGAGATCACAACTTGAGCTAAACGCTTAACCAACTGTGCCACCCAGGCGCCCCAGTTTTAAAGTTTTCAACATAAAAGACAAAACCTACGATGTTAGAAATGTAAAATGACCAAAGACAAAGAAGAGAAGTATCCTAAATCTGTCCCAAATCAGTTTCTCAGTTTCTGAATAAGTAACAATTCAATGTAACTGAATTTTTTGGTCTAAATTTGTTGATAGCCTTATTGGAGAAAAATATTCTTTTTTTACTAAAGATTTCATTTTTGCTTTATTTAAAATTAGATGTTAAGACCACCTGTTGAAGTTTTGAATATATTATTCCAAAATGGATCCAACTATTAAATATTGGTCTGAAAACATTCATGAAAGTGATAAATTCTGGTTACAGATTATCAGAACACACCTAAAACCATAACTAAAATATTACCTGAAATCATCCAACAAGAGTGTAGAATGTAGGAGGCTTATCATTAATTTTTGTTTTTAAGGAAAGTATACAAATTCTAAAGCAAAATTATGTTAGGTTTTTGTTCTAATTCCTGATATGACTGGAATTGGTTGATTAGGAAATAAAATTCAGCTTGCCTTGAGAATTCTTGCATTCTATCAGTTAAGAAATTATGTTTCAGAAGTAAGTCTTAGTTATAAACCCAACCCCTTCAATTCTGAGCGGCTCTAGGAGGATGAGTGCTGTTACACATACGTACCTCCCCTACGAACAATGGCTCTTAAGAAGGCTATGCATCAGACTGCACTTTAGATGACCTTTCCAAACACAAATGCCTAACTGCCTTTTACACCCCTATAGTGTATCTATGGCTATAGAATCTCAGTGGGTAGGAACTAGGAAAAAGCTCCCCAGGCAACGCTCAAATATCCCTGATTGAGGCCTATTACCAAAGACAGTACTTCCATCTGTACATGTACTAGAAATCATTTTCTTACAAATGCAAAAATATCCACAAGGGGGCGGGGGGAGTCATCTCACCTCCCAAACAGCCCTCCCCGAATTACCTTTTCCTTCTCTGGGTTTCTTCTTTATACCTAACTCAGGAGACCCATTGGAAATTGGTGATTGCTGGGTCTTTGGTTTACGGCCAACTGAAAAAAAAAAAAAGATTGAAACCATACATTGAAAACGGAAAAAAAAAACAGAAGCATGATTAGCAGACTCTTTGATAACACATTTATTCATGAAACTGGACACTAATTTGTGGATTAATACACTCAGTGTATATAGAAAGTTGCACTGAAAAGGAGCATTAAAAGCACTTCTGCAATTTTAAATTACAGCAGTTAGTTGGCAGTAATTTCAGTGTATAGAGCAAGTCAGGTACTACCCAACCTATTATTTACTTGGTCAGAGCCTCAATTTGCTAACCTCTTCCAACAATGCAGCAATGGAAACAAATTCTAGTACAAACTTTTTTTCTGTTCTACAAGATTGTTAGAAAAAAGTTTACCTACCTATTGCAGAGGATCTGATTATCTGCGAAGCCCTTTGAGCTCAAATGAGGAAAAGTAAAAGATATTATTTTAAACACTCTACTGCTCTGAGCCAATCCATTCACCAGAATTTAAGCATAAGTGTTCAAATTTCCCCACCTCAACGTGCAGGTACATTATAAGGATAAAAGAAAATCTTTCAATTAATTAATTATTTTATATGTCTAAAAAGCGTGCCCTTCCTTTTGCTTCTCTTCACTTCTACCAAAAGGGCTCTCCCAGACAGACTTAGCATCCCACAGTGAACAGAAAAGCAATACTTATACTAAAGAAGGTATAAGGCTGAAATGCATTTTCAATCCTCAGCACTGATAAAAGAATGCTGGCAGATGAGGTGAAGCCTCCAGAAAGGCTAGGAATAGTCAAGTATATTATAATTTGCAGATTAAATACATTATTACTAATCTGGTGACTGTCATACATCTGGGGTTTCTAATGTCACTCTGGTCTTCATTAGCAAGGATTATTTAGAGCTAAATAAAGACCTAAAAATCAAAGCGTTTTATTTCAAAATACATAGCCATTATATTCGAGGATTTCATTATGATAACTAATCAATAAGGTGTGCTCTGGCAAAAATTAAAAGGGGAAGTTCACTGGTTTCCTTATTAGAACAGAGATTAATTTCTCAATTTAAGTAATACTAAGAATACAAATTAAAAAAAAAAAAAAAAATCGACTTCCTTCATAGAAATGTTAGTCCAAAAAGGATTATTTTTATATAAAGCAGTACTTCCCAAATTGTACTTAAGAAATAGCTCATTTATAAGTAGTAAACAACGTTCTACAGTCAAGTTTACTTTTAGAACACTGCATGTTACCTTCTCTTGCAGATTCACGACACCTACTAGTATGTTAGAAGCTCTGGAAATAAAACGAAGGCTCTGCTATTCAAAAATAACCTACCTAACTTTGTATGTCCCAAACGAACTTAAGGATGTATATTTACATATATATTATATATAATTTTTAAATGGTCATTAAGATCATCTATTCTCAAATATATAAAATTAATATTAAATTGGCAATTTCCTAGTTTCTATCATACCAACATCCCATAGGCAGATGAACCCATTCATCTGCTTTTCATGGTTTTTTCCATCTTCTTTCAAATCTAAAAATTTCTTGGGGCACATCGATGGGTCATTTGGTTAAGTGTCCGACTCCTGATTTCGGCCAGGGTCTTGATATCAGGATCATGAGACTGAGCCCTGCATTGGGCACAGAGTCTGCTTAAGATTCTCTTTCTGGGGCACCTGGGTGACTCAGTAGATTAAAGCCCCTGCCTTCGGCTCGGGTCATGATCCCAGAGTCCTGGGATCGAGCCCCAAGTCGGGCTCTCTGCTCCGCAGGGAGCCTGCTTCCACCCCTCTCTCTGCCTGCCTCTCTGTCTACTTGTGATCTGTCAAATAAATAAATAAAATCTTTAAAAAAAAAAAAAAAGATTCTCTCTTTCTGGGGTGCCTGGGTGGCTCAGTGGGTTAAGCTTCTGCCTTCCGCTCAGGTCATGATCTCAGGGCCCTGGGATCAAGACCCACATTGGGCTCTCTGCTCAAGACAGAGCCTGCTTCACCCTCTCTCTCTCTCTCTCTCTGCCTGCCTCTCTGCCTATTTGTGATCGCTGTCAAATAAATAAATGAAATCTTTAAAAAAAAAAAGATTCTTTCTCCCTCTCCCTCTGCCCCCACCCCCTGCTCGTGTGTGCACATGTGCACGTGTGTGTGCTCTCCCTCTTCCTTAAAAAATAAACCTAAAAAATTTGTGTTTTGTAATAGCTCCTATCAAATAAATCCAGCCAAAGGTTACAGTGGGTAAGTGGGTAATCAGGGCTACTTATATGTATGCCTTTTGTCTTTAAACATTTAAACAGCAGGAAGTAATTCTTCCTTCTATTCTTTCATTCATACCTCTCGCAAGATACATGTAATCTATTACATGAGGAAGGGACTCAATCTCATTATTCACTGTGTCCCTCACAGTAATAAGCACAGACACACCAACATCACAGCAATCTGAAATACCTCTAATAAATGAAAGAAAATACCATTATTTCTAACACAAGTTTTCTTATTTTTGCTTTTCCTACTGTAAAATGTGAAGAAAGAGATATAGAAGAAAGTGGAATTAGATGAGTACCCATTTATAAGAATTTAATTTCTTTCAAGTTTTACCTCTGATTCAAACAGGAAAAGGACCCACTTCTGCCCATCTTCTAGGGATGTCAGAGGTGTGTGGGGCCTCACCCATCAGGTGTGAGAAGTTTCAGCAGGAGTCAAATAGTAAGTGGAAATGCTCTTTACCCACTAGTGAGTTTATTCCACTTAAAAGTCCCTATTGGCAATACTGGTGTTTTAAGACAGAAGGTATAAGAAGAAAATAATACTGGGCTTTTTATTTTAATGCCCATAAAAAAAAAGATTAAAAATAGAGAAAATTAAAAAATAAAGAGTTTTTAAAAAATAACCAAGTACCTAAAAAGATCAGAAAGCAGACAGACAAGCAGTGAATCTCTGACCTTCCTTCTGCTTGTCCAACATTTATTGTAATTCCATTTCCAGGCAACTTTCTTTAGAGCTCAAATACTAGCTCCTTTAAGAAGTATGAACATGTTAACACAAAACTAAAATCTCAGTTTGTTGATTCTTTGAGAATACCTAGGTAAAGATAACATCAATCATAAATCTATAGCATGTATTTTCCTATGTCCCTTGACGGGGAAAAAAAAAATACCAGAAAAAATTTCACCCACTTTTCCATAAATTTATAAATATATTCTACCTTTTTTCTTTTTCATTGGTTCATGGCTATCTGGTGATGTCGGAATAGGAGAGGTATCCATTGGTTCCGATTCTTCAGTTGACACCTCCACTACAGTTTCTGTAATGACATCTGGCCTCATAGCAGCATGGATAAATTCTGGAGTTGATACACAAGGAGGGACAAAAACTTCCACTATAAAAAAAAGTCAAAAAATTAAAATTTCCCACCCCCATCAATACTTCTTCATGCGGACAATTCAATATTTAGTAGAGGTGAGGTTTCTTAACAATTTATCAGAGCAGGGTAAGAGCCTAAAGTTAACTTGCTGAATATGCAATACATTCTTAAGTATGTAAGGAAATAAATGCAAAGAAAATCAGCTTGAAGGAAGTTAATCCTGTAATCCATGTGGGGATTATGAGGAATCACCTCCCTTCTTCATATTTTTAAGTACTTTCAAGCTCACTGTAGAAGACTTTGAATTACTTTGACAATTGGGAAAACATTTGAAAATAAGATATCAGAGTCATACTTATATGTGAGTTCTTTAGTAATTACATTCCTTCCTGATACCCAGCATTATTCTCTAACTAGGTAATACATCCACATGTTATAAAATTTAAAACATTTAACACATTAACACAATAAAAAACACATTTAATAAATGTGTGTCTTCAGTGAAAAGAAAGCACTTATAGATCATTTCAAAATATGTAGAAAAGGAAAACCTGCTCATTAAAGCCCATTGAATCTCATCTTCCAATATTTAAAATTTTACTTAATGTAACAGTCCTGATGTTTTGGGTCTCAAAAGCAGTATATAGAAACTGCCATTTGGTATTCTATTATATACAATAATGGTGCTCCAGCTTCCTTCCAATATGCATGAATAATCAGAATATGACATATTTCTATTTCAATTAAGAGACAGGCTAATAATACTGTTGTAGATTAATACATTGACCAATATGCCCTAATTTTCTTCTCACATCCCTGAATAATACATGGGATTCCTATTCTAATTAAAAAGTACAGTTGCTCTTGGTATTTATAAATCCCTATAATAAGAAGGGCCAATATTATTTTATTAGGTCAAATTAACACTTGGACATTAATTAGAGGACAATGACTGTCAAAGGCAGTCTTAATGAGGGGGAAAAAAAGGGGACAAAAGAAAAGGAAACCCCAGCCTGAAGGAGTATGAGGAAATGGTAGAAGCTATCTCCTCTCTCCGCCAAGGAAGGTTCCCTGGAGCTACTGCCTATTTATCACTAAATAAAGGCCAGAAAGTAGTCATGGGAGGCAAATCCCCCACCCCATCCACCATTCCCTTAAGGACTACAAAGGTTTATAATTGACCCACAGTTAAGGAAATAAGACATAACAATATAAACAGCAATTTAACAAACATTTATCTGTCTCTAGTGGGTATTTTCTCTATCATTTATTATAAAAAAGTATGTAAGACTAGAGAACTAACTACTGCTGTCACCGGTATTCATGCATAATAAACCCTGAGAACAATAATCCCCATGTATTTAAGAAGAAACCCATTTTAGATATGTGAAGTGATGTGACATGCTTATTATAAAGAATAATTCACATACCAGGACTTCTTGAATCCCTTAAGCAGGTAGGAGATTCCATATGAAGCAGGGCTTCAGCAGCTTCAATTGTCTTATCTGTACAGTGTGCATTACTGCTATGAACTGATGCTTCCACTGGGGGGAAAATAAGTTTACTCAATTAAAAATGCACAGAATACATTACTAAATAAATTAACTCATGAATAACTCTAGTCTTAGTCCATATAATTTATTTACAGAAATAGTTTAAAAAATGATCTAGTATCTACTCTTTGCAAAATGAATGTTGATTATAAAGCAACTGAGAATGATCAGAAATTACTGAGAAATTTCTGGATTTTATCCAAAGGAAAACAAAGACCCTTGAAATTTGAACCCTGTATCAATTTTAGAACAAAACGAACTTGGAGGTGGGGTGGGAGGATGGTTATAGATTAACAATCCTAGGAGGTCCATCATGTATCCTGATATACAGCTACTGAAATCAATACCTTGCAGAATCACAGTCAGAAACATGTACTTCCAACTTAGTTTAATGATTTAGTTTGATTCTTACACTCTCCTAGGTGAGTGCATAGCACCAGACACTTGGGAACTCTCTTCCCAATAAACTTGTCTCAAGACTTCACAAAACTTTTCTGCATTTTACCCAAGAAATTTGTTTTTAAAGTTCCTATGTTTGTTTTCTCATGAAGCCTCTTCTAATTCTGCCACCTTCTATAACTCTCTTTTAGCACTTACTTTATGATTTGTTGCTTGAATTACTTGTGAAACAATAAAGGATACAGCAATTGTTTGGCTTTTCAAGTCCAACAGCTTGGGTCCTAGTCTCTGCTACTTATAATGTTACCCTGGACCAGCAATTTAATTTCTTGTGAGGAAACTGATTTCCTCTTTCACAAAACAGGTATATTACTTACATCATATAGTTGTGAGAATTAAATGAGGTGATACCCATAAAAAAACATGTACAATGCCTGGCATATAGATAAGAATTCTAAATCGTGTTAATTTCTTATCACCCCTGTAAGATTATACGTTCCCTGAGGTCGGGGGGGGGGGATGACTATCTTTAATTCATCTTTAGATCTGCTATAATTCCCAATATAGATTTTTAATACAATAGGTATGCAAGTATTTCTTTTATACATTAAAGTTGAGAACAACCCACAGACCTTACAGGGAAATTGGCCAATTAAGCACAAACATATTAATGATATATTAATTTCACACCCTGACTTAAAAAATATTGAACATTCTACTTAGTTCTGAAACATGAATATGTAAGTTTCTAATTGGATAGATTTTTCTCAAAATGTCCTCTAAAAAAGATTAAAAGGACGGAAGTATTTGTATAAATTCCGTAAGCTATATTACAAATTCACAAGTTCTACACACTAAAGATATGACTCTTTTAAAACCGTTTCCAGGAAACTTTTAAATGAAAAAAAAAAAAACAAAAAACAAAAAAACACTTAATCTCAAAATTTACCAAATGCTAAAGCCTTAGCCTTTTGGAGAGCAATTAAAAAAAAAAAAAAAAAAATCCAGAGACTGTTTTACCACCTGTTGCACATCATCCACACTCTCAACCAAGGTACTGGGTCTCTCCAGTTGCTCTTTCCATTTATGGAAATCTGCTCAAAGCTAAACAGTTCCAGAGAGGCAGCCAAACCTCTAAGTAAATCTATCTTTAGGTGACCCTGCTTACTCTTATCTGCAGCTTCACTGAAGCAAAGGATTCAATCAGTCCTTCTAGCTCAACTTTAAGAAACTTAGTAAGTATAAAATAAATTACCGTTCTCAAGTAATTTTTCAAAATGCCTCCCCACAACACTCACATATACTAAAGAACCTTGGAAAGCAAATTCTCAGGTTTTTAAAACTTACTCTAGGAACTTCATTCTTTTAAAGTCTGCTTGTGTTGCAATTTAGGTGTTGTCTTAGGTGCTATAAATAAACTACCCTCAGTAAACTAATTCCTTATGTAACTGTATTAAGACATACCCTAAAAACCTTACCATATTAAAATCAGAGCTTCAAACACTTGATAATACAGCAACAGAATTTTACCCGATTTTTTTAAATGTTTTCAGTTATAAACAAAATGAAATGTGCCTAATAATTACAAATGCTGCTGCCCTGGGTTTTTATGTAGCTTGAGGCATATTTATAAAACCCTGATTTCATGTTATGTCAGTGGAAATTATTTCTTAAAAGTGTATTTTCTTGCTCATACTTCTGACCTCAAACTCTCCTTTCTCCCAAATTCAACATATTATTTCCCAGGGCAGTTTTACACTTACAGAGCAAAACAAAACACAAAAAGAATAATTTATTAGTTCATATTTTAAATTTAGGATGAGAATACCCAAATGCATACGTTCTCTGGGAATTATCAATCAGGAAATCTTATGTTCTATGTACAGTCAACTTTTGTTTGAGCATTTACCGTCTATCAGACCCTGTGTTAGAAATCTGAGAGACAAATGCGAATAGATCTCTAGCTCTGTGAAGCTTATACTAATAGTTTAGAAACATAAATGGCAGTATCGAAAACAAAGAGAAGTAAAATATTTCAAAACTAAAGAAAGCTATAAAATTTAAAGTTATTCTGTAAGCTAACAGCTTAAGTGGAACACTGATTTCTTTTTTTTTTGGATGCTTACTGATTTTACTTTTGTCATTTTTATTAACTATAATCCCAAGCACATGCAAACAAACACCTAAGAGCGCATACTTAGATCAATTTTTATAACAGTGTACCTATCAGTTTCCAAGAATACTTTGCCATTTTGAAAAAGAAAACCCTCTTCTTTTTCTTGATATAAGTAGTTTTTGATAAAAGAAATTTAAGAAATATTTCTCTTATTTAAGTTTCTGTAATTTTTGAAAACTTTTCAATTCACTTGGTTCAGCTCAGTAATTCAAATACAATTTAAACTAGAATTATGCACAATTCTTAAGGATAAACATGAGTTTAACAGTGTTGTACAACCAGAGTAAGCAAATAAACAAACTACAAGCAAGGGCTGAAAACTCCTTATCTCTTACTTAAAACTTGGTTTACTAGTATCTTTCTAGACATGTGTATGAAATTAATGGCACCATAAAAAAAAAAAAAAGCAACTCATTTTAAAAATAGAAACAATGAAGTGAAAAGTAATCTGACAGGTATCATTTTCTACTTAAGATTATTCCTTGGTGTTGCTGGTCAATGCCTTTTGAAGAAATAAATGTATCAAACAAATTTCAAAACAATTTTATCGTTAATCATAGTGCCAAAACTCAAATTTGCTTATGCCCTCCTTTCCTACTGGTTAAGTGTCTTCTTGTTCCATTTCCAGCTTTCTAATCAACTGGTGTTTGTATGGTAGACTATTCCAGACTCACTCAACAGCTGTTACAAAATACCAAACTTGGTAATTAAGTCTGACAAGAGACATACCTCTCAGCTTTGCAGAAGAGAATGCTGGCAATGGATCTAGCTCATAACAAAGTTCTTAAAGTCAAAAATAAAAATTAATAGCAATTTAATTTGAGAGCAATGGAAAAAAATTAGAAAACACTTCCTTAAATGATAGTAGTATGTCCCTACAAGGAAGACCATAAACTAATAATACAAGATCATCACTCAACCAGGCACCTGACTTAATACAGCTTATCTTCTAATGCCCCAAGGCATAATAGGTAAGTGAAAAATACAAATGAATACAATAAAAAGGGGGAAAAGGTAAAATTTTGGGACACTCCATCTTGTCTTATTCCTCTTTGACTTTCTAATCAAGTTACAATTTAAAAGTTAAGAAGGGAAAAGAACTAAGCTGCCTGATGAAAATATAACATGAGCCATGTTATAATTTTTAAATTTCCAACAGCCAGATTTTAAAAAGTAAGCGGAAACTGAAATTAATGTCTTTCATTTAACCCAGTACATTAAAAAAATTATCATTTCAACAAATAATCAATATAAAAGTTTTCCACAGCTTCAGTTTGTAGGCTTAATTAAAATTCTAAAAAATTAAAAATTCAGTTTCTCAGCCACTCAACAGCCACATATGGCTAATGCCTATGGTACTGAAAAATATACAGCTACTCTCAAACTTTTCTGGTTAATAGCAACTTTCATACTCAAATTATTTGAGGACGACAAAGATTTTGTTTATCTAAGTCCTATTTTTAGATTTTATTCTATTTCAAACTGAAATTAAGGAAACATTAAAATATTTATCAATTCATTTAAAATAATAAATCCAGTACTTCTAAGTAATATTTTAATGAAAAATAGCTTTTCTATAACAAAAAAAGTGAGTAGCTTTGTTTTACATTTTGGTAAATCTTTTTAATACATGGTAGAAAGTGATTAGATCCAGATTTGCTTCTTCATTAAACTGTTGTAGTATCAAGACATGTAGCCTCTAGAAAATTCTGAACACTTGTGAAACTGAAAAGCAAATAATGTCTTAGAATTGTCATGAAAACAATTCTGACTTCACAGACTCTCTCTAAGAGGCTCAGGACTCCAGAGATCCTCAGCTCAGAGATTTTAGTTTTTAAGGACTGCAACTATAATTTATTACCAAACAGAATAAAAACACCCAAATTCTATCCTGTTTCTTTAAGTTTTAGCTTCTAAACAGGGCAGAGATGAAAAATTATGACTCCATTTTCCAAAAGTACAACAGTATTCTGTCCACTTACACATAAAAGATTGTAAAAGTTTTTCATAAACACTCCTTTGCATCCCTTTGAACACTTAAGCTATAGATACACAAGGAGTTTAAAAATTATCAAGAACATGCTCCTGCCCACCCTTTTCCACCAACCATTGTTTCTAAAGTTAACTGTTTTATGTTGAATTATCCTGCCTGAATGTTAAAATACTGGTGTTACAATTTAACTCAGTTTTTATATGAATTTTAGTCCTAATGCTGCAGTGAATTCTGAAGAGTAATTTCTTAAACATATTTTCAAATAAGTTTTTTGTTTTTTTTTTTTTAATGGGAGCTGGGTGGTATAGTCAGTTAAGCCTCCGACTCTTGGTTTCTACTCAGGTTGTGATCCCAGGGGTCGTGAGATCCGCCCCTCCCTGGACTCCACTGGGCTCTGAGCTCAGCAGAGTCTGCTTAAATTTCCTTCCCTCTCCCTCTGCCCCTCCTCACTGCACTCGCTCTCTAAAATAAACACATCTTTAAAAACAAAACATGAATGCCATTCTTCCAGTTTTATTTCAACACATGCTTCATTTTCTCACATCCTAAATTGTTTTCATATTGATCTTTTCAAGATTGATAACCAGATACTTCAATTTACAGTAAACTGGAAATAAGATTTTCAAGTTCAAATTTCACAATGAACTTTGACAAACCAGATAGATTTGTTTTATCAGTGAAAATACTTAAGCTACATTTCCAGAAAACTCCCTCCCTCCCATTTAATAACAGCATTAAAGCAGAAAAAAGTTCTGGCGACCATATCTCTCAACCCAAATTCTCCAATTTCTCAATTCTCAGTTTCTAAAAAAAGGAAGAAACAAGTCAAGGAAAGTATACTTTCCTTGAGAAGAAGGCAGAATATTTTAAATTGAAAATCTTCCAGAAAATCTAGATCACACTTACACAATACTTTCACATAATTAAGAAAGTAACATTCATTGTTCCTACAAACTAGACATTTGTTTTTCCTACAATTCTCTATATATGTAAGATTAGTTATATATATATATATATATATATATATATATATATATTCATATATTCATATATGAAGATGATCCTAAACTATTTCATAATGTCGTTCAACATATAGACCTGGCCTCAAATTCCATTTTGGCACAAACATTGGCTAGCAGATACTAACCTCCCAATTCATTTATTTACACATTGCAATGTTTAAAAAAAAAAAAAAACCCAAGAAGAAAAGAAAGCCTTCACTTTCCATTAAATATTTGAACTACTTATAATCTTAGTTATTAGAGATCACCTAGTCAATCTTGTCCTCTTACAAAAAATGCAACCTTAAAGAAGTAAAGTCACCACCACAGAGCTAGTTTAGTGACAGCGAGATGCAGATCCTCATCTCCTGACTTCAGGGTCAAAGCTCTTTCTCATAAATAGCGTTATAAGTGAAAGTTTTACAACATATGTCAAGTCTTCACAAAAACACTTTGTTGAAATAAGTGACTTTTAATAAACAAGCTTATTTATTTCATTTCATTCTTAAGACTCCTCTGACAGCAAAAATGCTGATAACTAAAGCTGAAGCTGGTAGCTGAAGTTGGTTAACTACAGTTGATAGTTAAGCCTCAAAAGGAAGAAAATAAAAGCAAAAGTATATCCCCTAGTACCTTAACATATAACAATATAGTAGTGTACTATTAAGTGCTTTAAAATCACTTAGAAACATTTATGCTGACAATATTCGACTAAAAGCTGATCTCCTCTAGAAGTTTTCATTAATATCAGACATTATACACTAGTCATCAACCCATTATAGCAATCACTGTAGTTACATTAACATTTATATATTAAGTGGATTTACACCTGTCTCAATTAGACTGTAAAATCTTTGTGAGGAAGAATTACGTCTAACATATAATTCTCTCAAAGGAATAAAAAGGTATTCTATTTTACAAATAAAAACTTCACAAACATTACTCTTCCAACATCACTGGGAACTGGCAGCAATCTAAATTTTTATTAATTTGGATCCATGATTCCTCATCTTGTGGGCCACCTTTCCTCCCCAACTTTTAACTCACTGAGTAATCTTTGGGTAAATCAGCAAACCTGTCTCAAGTTTCCTTCTAAAATAGGACTTGTAAAAGAGCTTCAAATTACATGAAAATTATTGAGGAAGTAATTTGGAGACAATTATAGGTAAAATATATTCTTTACATAACATTATAATCATAAAGGAAACTTCAATTGTTAAGATTTGTAAATACTAAAGAAATGCATTAGGACCAGAAAACATTTAACTTAAAAAAAAAAAAAACTTTTATCAAAGGGAGCTAAAACTTGTATTTTCAAACTGTAGACTGTCTATAGGTTTCCATTCCAAGCAAAATACCTATGTCACATTCAGCCTCGCTAATTCCAAAAGCTTATGAAAAAAATACCTCCGATTGGCAAATTAGCCCTCTAAACTTCAAATATTTTTCAAAATTCTGACTGCGGGGGCTATGCTAAGGTTCTCTTGGTATGTTCGAATCACTGTAAATTCTTGAAATGTTCAACACTCACAAAAATATCACCGACCCACACAATTACAGGTATTGTTAGTACTAGTAATAAAAGACCAAAAATTCCGTTCCTTAATTCATACTGTGTTATTAATGGACTGAACATACACAAAAGGAACCAAGTTCTTATTTACTAATACTTAACTTCTTGCTCTTAACAGAAAATAACTGTCAAATGTGTTTCAATCACCATGCAGTAAACTGTAATTTTTCTTTGGGACTTTTGAAACGTGTAACATTACATTTTACAGAAAAAAAGTCTGGTCATTCATGTATCATACAACACATACTTATATTACTCAAGACTTTATTTCAACTAAAAGTCCTGTTAAATTTAGCTATACGCATTATGTTCATGATTCTCCCCAATCGAACCGAATCAGAGTTCCACCAATCAAACTACTTTTAGATCTTTTACAGCATTACCCTTCAGTATTTCCTACCTCCCAGTTCCCACAGTTGGCGGTATGAAATAGAAGCCAGGGAAAGGGAACATGTATGCTTATTACTGCTCTAAGTAAATAATATTCTAGCACTGCTACATCGACTAAGAGCCCTCACTGCGCTGTTAAGTAAAGCTGCTTTTTCTATGTAACTTAAGTCCGTGCCCTTCCGCTGCAGCAGTGGCGCTGCACATCCCCCACCCCCGCGGCCACTTCCGTGTTTACACTCCTCTTCCCTCCAATTCCATGCGTACATTGTCAGCTTCACTCCCGCCCAATCTTCATTGGCTCAGCGCGGGCCCAGAGTCCCGCCCCCAGAAATCAACGTTCTTATTTGGAACATCTCAGAGAGCAGATTGGAACCAGGGGCCTGTCAATCCCGACCGTTCTGTCCTCTCCGAGGCGCTTCCGCTATGGTGGGAGGTTTGGGGGGGAGGGGAAAAGGGGGCAATTCCGTGCTGAGACTTCCCTAGGGCCAAGATTCCCTGTCGCCCACCCCACTCCTTCACATTCACCCACTGCTTACGAAAATAAACGTTCTTCTCTGATGCCCCAAGGCTCCAGGTCAGGGGTACCAAATATATCCCGTGTCCTTCCCATTCTTCCCCCTAAAAAAACAACCCACGAGGGAAGGGGCATAAACCTACTTCTTCTCAGCCACCCATTAAATGAGGAAAGGGAGGCGGGCCCCTGAGAGAAACATCCTCCCGGGCTATTCCACATTATTGAGTGACCCCTTCCAGAACCGTTACTCCTGAGCCTGCACAAGGTGGGGACGTGAAGAGGAGGGGCAGAGCATTTTTTTGGCGGGTATCGGTCTACCGGACATGGCCCGGGGCTGCCTCGTCCACGCGGAAGTCGTGGATTTGTGGACCAAGTCTGAAAGGAGAACCGAGCGGGGGTGGCGAGCGTTCACCGGAGAAGCCCGCCGCCCCCGACCGCGGGCAGCAGCGGCCTCTCCGGCCAGACAGCGTGGCAGGCGCAGCCGAGAGACAACAGCCTCACTCACTTCCTGGTTCCTCAGCAACTGGGGTGAAGCGCACAACTCGTCCGCCCCCGAGTCCCCAACTTAACTGCGGCTGGGCTCTCCAGCACCGGCTGCCAGCGCTCCGCCCGGCAGCTGCCGCCGCCGCTCGCCGAACACACCCTGAAGCGACAGCGCCAGATTCGAGGCAGGTTACTCTCCAAGGTGATCACTTCCTGATTCGTCGCCTCCATTACTTCATTCACTACCCCCCTTTCCCCCAGCCGCCCCAGTGACTGAGGTGGACACTGAACCCCCTGCACTGACCGCCACAGGGGAGACACCCCGCCTTCTGTGCACCCCCTCTCCTGCTGCACTGATGCACAGGAGAAAAGTTCCCCGGTCCTTACCAGCCCGGATGAGCAGATCCAGCTGGTTCGTGGGTCCCTCATGCAGAGACGTCGCCATGTTTATCCCGGGGCTGGAGCTGCTGCTTCACATTGACTTACACCGTGAGCAGCGGCGGCAGGGGAGGAGGCGGAACCCGCGGCCGGAGATACACGCCGTGCGACCGACACACACTCACGCACTCGCACACACTCAGACGCCCGGATCCTTGCGCGTCCTCCGACAGGAAGCCGAGGCCGGCCCGCCTCCCGCCGCGGGGCTGAGAAACCCCACCACCTAACGGCAGGGGCGGCGGCGGCGGCGGCGGCGGCGACGGCCGCCTCGGCTGGCAACGCGATCCTTCCGCCCCGCGCCCAGACAGGAAGTCCCGGACGCCCGCCCCGGAGAGCGGCCACGGCCCACGGCGGGGGAGACACCTGAGGCTGGAAACCGCCCCGGGAGCCGCGGCTAGGACAAGGGCCCTCGGCAGGAAGAGGCACATTTCACACTCTGCGGAAAAAAGTCTGCAATTGTCCCCACTTTGGAAAAGAGCCATTAATCAAATTTTCTTCCTGGAAGAGATCTAATACCTAGTCCCACAGCTGTAAATAAAGGTGGCTATTTAACTTGTTTTGGCCGTTTCGAAGCTTATGCAACACGTAACCCGTCAGGAATACCAACAACAACAAAAAAAGAGGCATACCTACAAAATATGCTAAAAGCTTTACTTGGAAAGTAAGGAGTTTCCAACTACTTTCAGAGGCTGACTTCGTCTTTTTCCCCACTACAGAACTGTTAGAGAGCACACTAAACAGGTATTTATTAGTAAACAACATGCCAACCTCTGGTAGATTATCCTTCCCCCATTTGCTAGTCATGAAACTCATGTACCCTTTCATTCCTATTTTGTTCATTTGGAAACATTTATGTCATCTCCCTTTTAAAATCTTTTTCACAGAAACTAATCCTATTATAAATATGTACATGTTGAAATACAATAGAAGAGGGAAAAGGGTGGGGGATAAATTGCCATTTAGTGACTATAAATTTACTGACACAGAAAATCAAACCAATAAAATGACTCGGATGAATCTTCTAAAACAAAACAAAACAAAACAAAAAAAGCTTCCCTGGTCCAAAAGAGGTTTGAAATAAAACGTTGCCCTAAAGTTCTTTCGACACATAATTTACATATAACAGTGCCTTCTACAGAGTAAGTGCTCAGTAAGTATTTGCTAAATAAACACCAGAAAAGATTCGGCAGTTACAAATTTAAGGTATAATACTTAGGATCTGAATGGAATGAACTGTGCTGATAATCTTGAAGGGAAAAAAGTTTGCAGTGGTAATACTAATGTACTATTTTACAAGTTTGCCCAGTGTGTCAGTGCAGTTTCAGAATACATATACACAGCCCATGACTTTTTTTTTTTTTTCTTCTAAATACTCATTTATTCTTCTGGAGCTTTGTCCTAACCCTGCCACCATGATCTCCACCCTCCCCAAAAGAACTTATATGCCATTTCCAAAATACAACTCCTCTTAAACTCAATAAGGATCTTTCTTGCATTAAGTGAACTTTCACCTACTAGACAGAACTATATGATTGGTAGCTTTTTAAATCTATGGTCAATTTTAAAAAAGGGTCATCCATTGATAGGCAGCATCTCAACCTGAGACAGTTTACAGGTGGGATGTGATACAGAATACAGCAGTTACTCCTGGCTTTAGGCAGATCACCGAAATTGATAATAAACCTGAGTTTCTACTCCTATCAACCAGTAGATTTTCATGTATTTAAAATGGAAAAGAAGCTTATTTTTTTCTGGAGGCAACAGGTTAACTTGGCTCAAGAAGGCATTCTCAATATGCAAGTCATTTTGCAGCCTGATCTGATGTGTAACTTTTACCTTATAATTTGCTTCTTGAGATATATCTTAAGTCAATAGTATGTATTTTATTCTTTGTACATCTTAATTATACGTATTTACCTCAGCCTTATATTTTAAGTTCCAAGAAAAGAGAAACTGTATCTATTCCTACCTAATACTTCACAGTGCGTGTGAGTGTGTGTGTGTGTGTGTGTGTGTGTGTGTGTGTGGGAACAAATCAATTCAGAAAGACTGGAAAATATTCTATATATTTAAAGCTTTTGTAAAAACACAATTCCCTGGGCTTTGATGCAATTTTGCTTTGCCACTGAAACTAGGATTTCAGCCACCAATACTTCTTAGAAACCAAAAGAAGTATATTGGAAGTGACAAGTAAGGATAAGCTGCTGCTGGAAATATAAGTTGGTACAAACTTTCAGGAAAGCAGTGTGGCATTATATATCAAGAGTCTAAAAGAGGTTCATACATTCTGACCCAGGAGTTTCATTTCCTGGTCCTAGCCTGAGGAAATAAAACATTCAGTGGATTGTTCCATTAAAAATGCATTCAAAAAAATTTTAACAACACAGTAAAATAGTAAAAATATAAATGTGCTAAGATTTAAATATCTATTTCTTCCCCCAATATGACTCAAGCCCTGTAGTACATGTGAATGTATGTATATGTCATACACTATATACATGTATATACACACACATTTCACACATACTCATCTGCACTTCTCAAGTCTTCGAGATTAAGCGGGTATTAGTAAGCAGAATAAAAAACAGTAAGAATAGATAGGGTAGGAGGTAGACAAATCATATTATAGCGTATAAGAGTAAATTCATATTCTGCTAGTAACATTATAGAAAGATATCTCCTACATCAAAGTTACTGCTATATCGTAGCAGGGGGGAAAAGAAAATAGGTAACTCTTACTGAAATAACAGCTCCTATGCTAACTGCTTTATGTTCTTTTTTTCACATATTCCTCTCTACGTTCCTATGAATTATATATTATTACTGCACTCATTTTATAGATGTAGAATCTAAGTTTCCTTGAGCAAGGTCATAATGAGAGGCACGTCCAGGATTTGAACCCAAGCACTGACTCTAGAGTCATTACCCTCCACCATTAGCCAAGCACCAAAATAGCAAGGCCTTTTTATCTCCATTCTCCTTTTATATCCATTTATTCTCCATTTACATCCATTTTCTTGTCTGAAAATCCTTTTTTTTTTTTTTAGAGAGTGCACATGAGCAGGGAAAGGGCAGAGGGTGAGGGGGAGAGAGAAACTGAGGAAGGCTCTACGCTCAGCGCACAGACCAATACACAACCCTGAGATCATGACCTTAGTCGAAATCAAGATTCAGATGCTTAACTGACTGAGCCACCCAGGTACCCCTGAAAATTCTTTTATATTCCTCCCTTCAAGACATGGAACCCAAGACCCTTCTCCCGAGTGTGGGCTGGACTTAAAAGACTCCAAACAAGAGTGATGGTGCGAGACTTCAGAAACTGTCTGCTTGATTTCTTCCTTTTGGGTCACTCTCTGAGGAAGCCAACTGCCATGTCATGAGTACACTCAAGTAACTGTGGAGAGGCCCTTGAGGCAAGAAACAACGGCATCTTGCCAACAGTCTTGTATCTGTCCAGTAGAAGACAGATCCTCCAGCCCTAATCAAGCCTTCAGAGGGCTACAGCCTCACAAAAGACCTTGAGCTAGAACCAGCAAGTAAGCTACTCTCCAATCCTTAACCATAAAAACTACAGTATAAGAAATGGTTGCTGTTTTAAGCTGCTAAATCTGGGGCAATTTGTTAATCAGCAAAAGAAAGAAGGAAGACAGAAGGAAGGCATTTAAACTCTCAACTTGTCACATTTCAGAGCTCAGATTTTAAAAAAGGATAAAGTTTATAAAGGACTTTAACTTTTAACTATAGTATCCTGATACTATAGTATCCAGTATAGTATCCTGACTATAAAATTCTTTATAGTCTGGGCATCAGCTCTTTCATCCTCCAAGCTCTCCTTTTTGAAAATGCGTCTATAATATAATCATTATCATTAAAGTCTAATACAACAAAAAATAGATACCCTTGGCTCTTTTAATAATTTTATGGTTCCATAGTAACCAAAACGGAAAATATTCTTGAGAGATATTGTTTCCAATACCATATAAGTTGCAAATGTTTTTATTTTTAGATTACCCAGATGATTTCATTTATGTTTTCCATTTATCTCATATATTATATGAGATTATAAAATATTATATAATTATATAATATAATATAATTATAAAATATAATGTATTATATGAATTATAAAATATTACAGATTGGAAAGGAGCCTAGAGACCACATCACCTAGAGTTTTTCAAAAAATAAAGAACCTGAATATCATGATCTCTCTTCCTGACTACCATAAATTAGATATATTACATTTTAAAAACCAAATATATAATTGTGTGCTCTATTAGATACTAATAAGAACAAAAGACACAGTCTTTAAAATTTTTTAAAAATTGGGCTGGAATCTAAGGAAGTAGACATTCCATGAATTAATGTTATCTTCCTACAATTCAAGAGAAGGATGCCAATTTCCTATTTTAGTAATAATAGCTCTCTCTACCAATGGGCGAGTTATTTGAGAATCACCAATTTAGTCCAGTGTCATCACATTATACACATGAGGAAACCGAGGCCCCAAGAAATTAAATAATTTGATCAGTCATACAGTATCTTAAGATTTCAAGGTAAAAAAATTCTACAAAATAAACTTCTATAAAACTTAGAAATTATAAAACAGATGAAAAGTTAAATCCATTTTACTACTACTGTATTTATAAACTATAAGTTGCAAAATGATTGCTTTTTTTATGTCAAAAGCTAAAGCAATGGTTAATGTCTTTCTGACAAATTAAGAAAAGAAAATGAAAAAAAAATTTGAGCAGTGAATGGTGGGAGAACAATAAGAGAAGGCCAAATGGTCTAAACTTTTCTGATACAACTGAACTAATAACAAAATTCAGAGCTGGGTTGTGATGTGTTGGACATGCTTAGGAGAAAAAAGTCAAGAAAACTAAGCTATAAGAAAAATAGGCCTAAGAAAGAAAGAAAGGAAGAGGGGAAGAGAGGAAAGGAAGGAAGGAAGGAGAGGGGGAGGAAGGAAGGAAGGAAGGAAAAAAAGCATGCCTATCAAGGACAAACTGGAAATCAAGTGACTTAGGACCCCTAAGTAAATCTTCATTCATCAGCCTTGGAAGATAGACAATAGATATAGAAGTAGAATCTACAGATTTACAGAGAAAAGATGAATTATTTCACATGTTTTCTGCTACTATTTTATTATCTATTTACAATTTTTTATACTACTGACTTGTTTTATTTAATAGTCAGATTTTATAAACTATTATTAAAACGAAGATGTTTGGGAGTGCCTGGGTGGCTCAGTCATTAAGCGTCTACCTTCGGCTCAGGTCATGATCCCAGAGCCCTGGGATAGAGCCCCATATCAGGTCCCCCGTTCAGCAAGAAGCCTGCTTTTCCCTCTCCCACTCCCCCTGCTTGTGTTCCCTCTCTCTCTGTATCGCTCTCTGACAAATAAATAAAGTCTTAAATAAAATAAAATAATAAAATGAAGGTGTTTGAACCCACAGTCACATATTCATTCATTTATTCAACAAATAATTATCTAGCACTTACTTTGAGCAAGTTTCTGTCATAGGCATCTATTTTTATACCTGGTAGCACTAAGTTATGTAACAAAAGAAAAAAAATTAAGGCTTCCTAATGCACACAGAACTCCCACTAAGGGTGAAATTCTTAGAGACAGTATGATGTATGAAATTGATTATACATGAAATTAGGGAATAGTGGGTATATGTTTTTGGACTACCACCCAGGAAAGTTAAAATTACTTATATGCATAAAAGCCTTCATAAATCATAGATTTTTAATGAGGGGTTCACAAAGGCAAAATTTTGTTAGTACTCTGCATTTTTCTAAAGAGAAGGGCCATGGCTTATTTTAGATTCTCGAAGAGATCCATGACTCTTAAAAGTTATTTTATCATGAGTTACCCTGCCACATGCATTTACGGACTACAAAAACTCTACAGTGAGTAAGGACTCAGTATGTACGATTTTTAAGACTGGCAATTTGGGGGCTCCTGGGCAGGTCAGTTGGTTAAACATCCAACACCTGGTTTTGGGTCAGGTCATGATCTCCCAGTAATGAGATCAAGCCCTTATTATTTTTTTAGATCCAGGTTCTAATTTCCAATTATATGACAAACATCTTTATTTGGCTAACCCACTGGTACCTAAAGGTCTTTTATCTACAAATCTCCTTTGTTTTCTCTATCAATAGCATTACCATCATCCCAGGCTACAAATCTGAGTCACCTATGATCCTAGTTTAGGAACTCATCTATTATAAAATTTTTTTAAAAGATTTTTATCCATCCATTTGAGAGAGAGAGAGAGAGAGAGAGAGAGCAAGAGAGAGCATGGGCGGGGGACAGGGGGTTATAGAGGGAGAAGCAGTCTCCTCACTGAGCAGGGAGCCCAATGCAGGGACTCGATCCCAGAATATGACCTGAGCCAGAGGCTCAACTGACTGAGCCACCCTATTATACAATTTATTATATTACATATTATATATATATCATATATTATATTATTTATATTATATATATAATATATACAATTTTTGAGGGGGATTTAAAACATACATGAAACTATAAAAAATAGAACCAACAACTGTTAACATTTTGTTATTTATGCCTAAAGTTGTTTTTTCCCCCCTAAGAAATAACACATTACAGGGGAAGATAACATCTTTGAATACTACCCCCAGTCTCACTCACCATTCCATCTCTCCAAAGAAACCACTATCTTAGGTTTTATGCATATTCTTTCAATTTTTTACATTTTTATGTTTTTGTGTATGCATATATTTATAGGTGTGTGTGTGTATGCGTGTATCCCAGAATAATATATATACTATTATTTTTGCATGCTTTGGGTACATAAATGACATTATTCTATATATGCCATTCTAAAATTTCCTTTTTTTCTTCCAAAATTTACATGCTATCCATATTGGTATAAATAAACATAGATGTGCTTTTTAGATGCTACACATTATTCCAGTGCATCAATTTACCTCATTTTATTCATCAAATTACCTACTGATTGACAAATAAATGTATTTCCACTTTTCACTTTCATGAACAATGCTGCAAAAAATTCCTCTCTATGTTTTCTTAAACCTGTATGCTAAAGTGTTTCCACAGTATATAATAGAAATTTTGACATACAAATAGAATTTTTATATAATAGAATAAGTGCATTTTTAATTTAAATGTTACTCTCTCCAAAGTAGCTGTGCAAGTCCAAAATTCCACCAGTGATATGTTAAGAGTATCCACTTTTCTCAAATTCTTGTCAGTACAAGATATAATCAGACTTTAAAATTTCTGCCGTCTGTCGGGTGACAAGAAAACCATCATTCTTGAATTAATTTGCATATACTTAATAAGTACTTAGGATACTTTTTCATATACTTATTGGCTATTAATATTTCCCTTATAAATTGCCTAATCATATCCTCTGTCATTTTTCTGTGATACTTTTTGTCTTATTCATATGTCAAATGTTAACATATTCTAGATAATAATTCAGACATATGTTGTAAATATTTTCTGCTAGCCTGCTGTTTGACTTTTAATTTGGTCTATAGTATCATTTCTTACAAAAATTTTAGGTTTTGATGTAGTCAAATTAATATGTGTTTCACCTTACAATGTATGTTAAATAGTCCCTGGAATAAAAAGGAAATCATAAAGGAATTTAAAAATATTTAAAAATGAATTATAATTAAAATATAATATATCAGATAGGTATGACACAGCTAAAACAGAACTTAGAGGTCAGGAGATGAAAAAGTTTCAAAATTAACAAGCTAAGCATTCAATCATAAAGATGGACAAATCAACAGAACAAAACCAAAGAAATAGAAGGAAAGAAATAATAAAGAATAGGAAAAATGACATAGAGAACAATAATTTGTTTTTAAAGAGAGAGCAGGGGAGGGGCGGTGGTGGTGGTGGTGGTGGTAGGGAGAGAGAGAATCTTAAGCAGGCTCCACACCCAGCACAGAGGCCAAGGCAGGGCTTGATCTCACAACTCTGAGATCATCAAGAATTGCATGCTTAACCAACCAAGCCACCCAGGTGCCCTGAGAAGAATAATTTTAAAAAATAGTGCAGATTTACAAAACCAAAAGATGATTTTGAAAAGATTGATAAAATAGACTTCAGCAAGAGTTATCAAGAAAAGAAAGTACAAATATGAAACAAAAGTGGAGAAATAACCACAGACACAATAGATACAAAAACAATAAATCAGTATTATGAACAATTATAACTTAATAAAGTTTAAATGTGGATGAAATGCATAAAGAAATTGTGTAAATTATAGAAGAAAAAATAAGTAATAAGTAGTAAAGAAATTAAATGTAGTCCAAAGCCTCCTCTCCGTATTACTTATGAAAGGTCCTAAACTTAAAGGAAAACAAAGCAAAATGATGAGCAACATGTATTTTTAAATGCAAGGATAGTTCAACATCTGAGAATCCATCAATTAACTGGCCATATTAACAGACTAAAGAAGAAAACTTATGACCTACAAAAATGCAGGAAAAGCACCTAATAAGACTCCATTCTTAAGTAGAACTTAACACAAAAATAAAACCAAAGGCAGAGATGGGACGTTTTTATATACTAAAACCTACAGCAAACATTAAACTTGAAGATGAAACTTAAGATACCTCCTTTCGAGATTAGGAACAAAATAGGGATGCCAATTAGTATCACTACTCTTCAGCATACTGGAGTTCTTGACCAACATTATAAGAAAAGAAAAAGATGTAAGATAATCGGAAAGGAGAGGAGGGTTGAGTTAGATCAGCTGAGGTCCTCCGAGACAAGTAAGCTCCCAGTTGATCTACAGATGACCACAAATAGGGAAGTAAGCCCAGCCCATCTCAGCAGAACCACATAGCTAATCCATAGTCTCAGGAAAACCAGTAATTAGTTCTTGTTTCAAGCCAATAAATTTGGGGGGGATTGTTATGCATCAGTAGCTGACACAAGTAATGAGTGATGGGTATCCATTATTGGGCAAGTATAAAGGTAAAATGTGATGGATACCTATCATGGAGCATTGTGCAGCAATAAGTAGCAGCATATTACATATATACAAAGCACATGCGTGGCTATTAAGAGCAGTACTTAATAAAATAGTAGGAAACAGTAAGACACATAATACCATTTATATGAATCTTAAATATATAGAATAGCATATATACAATATGTAAAAAATATGCATCAATCAAATTAAATTTGATGCTTATGAGCAAGGGAGATGTGACTATTTATAAATAAAGAGGATAGAAAGGGATAAATCGATTGAAAAAATATGTAAGAGGGTATGAAATAGGGATCTAAGCCCTTCTCTGTATAAAAAGCCAACTATCTTAATACAATTTATTAAATAATCTGTCCTTTCCCACTGACTTATAAATCTATGTCTATTACTAACCAGGTATAAATACATGCTTACTCTGTCCCTGAGGTCTTTACTCTATCCTAATAAACTGTCTGTGGGTCAATAACACATTTAAAATTTTTCTAGGGCTACAGAATCATTCCTTATAGGTAGGAGGGCAAACACCGTATACTTTGTTCTTTTGCAGAATTGTCTAGACTATTTTTGGATCTTTAAGAGTTTATCAGATTCCTCCAGAAACAAGTCCTCTTGACCTTTAGACTGGAATTGTACTGAATTTATAGATTAATTGGAGAAGAATTAACAGCTTTACCTTGTCCATCTTTCCATGTTCTTTGTGGGTTAAAGATTAAAGGAATCAAATGGTTTGGGTCTATTTCCTTTTCAGTAAGTTTTATATCCCTTCACATATTTATGCCCCTCAACAAAGTTAAATTATTATTTTCATAAAGGTATTGCATATTACTGATAGACTTATTCCTAAATACCTATTTATGTATTTTTTTACTATTATGAATGGGATCTTTTTTATCTCATTGTTATTTTTTATTTTAAAATTTTTATTACTGAAGTATTGCTGACACACAATGTTATATTAGTCTTCGGTGTAAAACATAGTGATTCAACAATTCTGTATGTTGCTCAGTGCTCACCAGGATAAGTGTTGTTATCATTTGTCACCAGATAATATTTTTACAATATTATTGATGTATTCCCTGTGCTGTGTTTATTATCCTCATGAATTCTTTTATTTTATAACTGGAGATTTCTACCTTTTGGTCTTCTTCACCTACTTTGCCCATCCCCCCACAGCCCTCTCTTCTGGAAACCAACACTTTGTTCTCTGTATTTATAGATCTGTTTCTGGTTTTTGTTTATTTGTTTTGTTTTTTTAGATTCCACATATAAAAGTGAATCCATATATTTGTCTTTCTTTGTCTAATTTCACTTAGCACATTATACCCTCTGGGTCCATCCATGTTGTCACAAATAGCAAGATTTCATTCTGTTTTTATGGCTGAGTAATATTCCATTGTGTGTGTGTGCACGTGCACGTGTGCATGCAAACACACACCTTTTTTTTTTAAGATTTTATTTATTTATTTGACAGACAGGGATCACAAGTAGGCAGAGACGCAGGTGGGGATTGGGGGGAGGAAACAGGCTCCCTGTTGAGCAGAGAGGCCAACATGGGGCTCAATCCCAGGACACTGGGATCATCACCTGAGCCAAAGGCAGAGGCTTTAATCCACTGAGCCACCCAGGCACCCCAAACACACACCTTCTTTATGACTTTCTGATTATCATTCTTGTATAGAGCAACTGTGATGGAACCCTCTAAGCAGGTTTAAAATCTATATAAATTCTTAAAATTTATGTGTTAATTAAACCATTTGTAAATGCCAATTTGGTTTCTTCCATTCTGATCTTCATGCCTTTTATTTATTTTTCTTACTTGCATTTGCTAGAACCCCCAGAAATAATGCTTGTTAGTAAAGATGACAGCTGGCATCTTATTTCCCTATTAATCACGACAGTTGCCATAAATTTTTAACATAGACACCTGATCAAGTCCCAATCCAGATTAAAAGTCTCAGAGGATAGTGAATTTTAACAAATTTTTTTTTGATCTACTGGGATGATTATACAGGTTTTCTCTTTTAATCTATTCATATGGCAAATTATATTAAAGATTTTCTAATAGCCCTCTTTGCCTTCCTAGTATTTAGTCATTATGTATTTTTTAATCAGTGCTAGATTTACTATGATTTATTTAGAATATATGTAGCTATGATCATACATAAATTCTGCAAGAAACTTATTTTTTTAATGCTGGGTCCATTTTAAAGTTAAGGTTTACTACCTTCATAAAATGAGGTGGAAAGCTTTCCCTCTTTCACTGTTTCCATTATAGTTTGTACATAATAGGGCTTACGTATGTATCCCTTGAAATTTTATTAATAAGCCTGGGTCTGATGGATTTTACTTGAATGAGGGAATGCATATGTAAAATTAAAGAACTCAAAAGTTGACTTGAACGTTTCTATTTCTATTTTGAGTCAACTGTATATATACTTACATATACATATATATAATTTTAATTGTTCATAGGTTTTCAAATTCCTTGCCAACAGGTTGTTCATAGTATTTTCTTATGATTTTCAAACTCTAATCTATTGGCCTTATTTTTGTTCTTTTACAGGGCTCATTTTCTTTTATCTGCCTTTACATCCATTTTTTAGATTTTAAGATTTTTATTATCTATTTTCTTTTCTATTTCATTAATATTTACTTTTTTATCTTTATAATTTCTTCTACTTAATTTAGATTTATTCTGTTGGTCCTTTATTACCATCTAGATGAACATGTGTTCATTATATCTTTCATATTTACCAATAAATGCATTTAGAGCTACTAAATTTTCCAGTGGGTTCTACTTGAATCAAATCTCAAATTTTTATATGCAATGCTTTCATAGTTACTTAGTTGCAAATATTTTATAATTTTCATTTTCTCTTCTATCCATCAGTGAGCCAATATAAAGTATTTTGATTTTTACCCCATTGCTGATTTCTAGTTTTATTGTATTATGATGAAAGGATACATTTTGATTGATACATATTTTCTGAACATTGTTGAGATTCCTCTATGACCTAGCACACAGTTAAAAGCTGACCTATATGCAACTGAAAAAAAAATTGTACAGGGTTGTATTTTATTAGGTTAGGCACAATTTTATAAATCTCTAGTTTATGAAGTCTGTCAGTCCTGAGGTTCAATTCTTTGATCCCATTTTAAATTTTGTATTTATTTCATTTTTAAATTTTGGGAGAGGTGTGTTAAAGTTCATTGTTTTGTAGGCATGTCCACTACTCTTTGTAATTTTAAAAGTTTTAAGTGATACTTCAAGGCTATGTTGTTAGATGCATATAAGTTTATGATGATTATGTTTTCCGGGGTGTTCCTTTTAGCAGTTTAAAGAGTCCCTGTCCCAATTAAAAATTCTTACCCTAAATTCTATGTTATTACCCCAGCTTCCTTTGGTCAGTATTTTTCAGATGAATATATTGCTCTACACCCTTTTTATACCATTTTGTTTCGTGTATCTGTTAAAAATAACACAGACTCATGTTAAGATCACAACAGATTATTTTAATATAATTTCTGATGTATTGGACTTATTTCTACTATCTTGATTTATGATTTTTATTTCCATTTTTTCTCCTTTGTTGCCTTTTGTTGGATTGTCAAGTTTAGTTTATTCCCTACCCCCAACTTAGTATTTTGGAAGCTATTCCTTCTATTTCTATTATTTTAGATGTTCTAGTTGCTTAAAATAAATGTCCTTTTCACTTTTCATCTTCTCCACATCACATTTCACACAGTTCCTAACTATTTTATTCAAGGGCCACCACAATCTGGTTCCACCCTTTCTAGCCTTACCTCCTCTCTCTACCATATGCCTCTACAAAGCCTAATCTCTAGTTAAACTATATTGCTTGTTAATCTCTAAATGAAATACAAAATTCCTGGCATTCTGTCCTGGCTCATGACATCTTCTCATTCACTCACTCATTCGATCAACAAATAATTTATGGAAAACTTATTTGGTGCCTAGCTCTGACCAATACCAGTAAGTACAAAGGATAAAGTCTCTGGTTTTATGAAGCATCATCATGTGGAAACATTTAATAAATATAAATAGAATAGAACAGAACATCATGAATGCATGAATTCAGGTAAGTTAACTGGTGATACTTGGTTCCCATCTTCCACTCCATCCTCAAACCACTGTCCCTGGAATACACAACTACCCACCAGGTGGCACCAAACCACACCCAGACCTTAGACTGATTGAGATGTCTTAGTCTGAGTCCTGGAACCCCTTCCACACACATCTTCCTCCATACACATTGTCTCAGGTCATTTTATTAAACTCACAATAATGCCCCATTTTATGTGATCTGAGGTTCTGGGAATTATTTACCACTTCACCGTAGGAGTTTACTATATCACAAGTTGTAGGTCCTACCCAAAAAAGAAAAATGGGGGGCTATGACAAAAATAACAGAACAATCCTAACTGAGATTGACGAGTATCAGCTAAAGGCAATCTCTCTGAGAAAGTGACATTTAAACTGCGATCTAAAGGATGACCACGAGTAAGAAACTGAAAAACTGGAAAGCAAACAGTACATGAGAGCACCCTGTGAAGGTAAATGCAGTTCACGGAAATTTGCATTTCATTTCATGGAAATGCAAAAAGACAACAGTGTGTGTGTGTGTGTGTGTGTACACTGAGGTGAGAGGGGTGGTATATAATTCATCAGAGTAAAATGCGTCGGAGTTTGGACTCTGGAGCCCTACTTACCATTTTATTTTGTTTTCTTTTTTAAAGATTTTATTTATTTATTTGACAGATAGGGATCACAAGTAGGCAGAGAGGCAGGCAGAGAGATGGGGGAAGCAGGCTCCCGCTGAGCCGAGAGCCCGATGCGGGGCTCGATCCCAGGACCCTGAGATCATGACCTGAGCCGAAGGCAGAGGCTTTAACCCACTGAGCCACCCAGGAGCCCCACCATCTAAATTTAAATCCTTGCTCCACCACCTAAATAGCTGCCTAGTCTTGGAAAAGTTATTCAGCCTAGGGTTGTTAAGAATATTAAATATATTAATATGTGAAGCCCTAAGAACTATTCCTGGCAATATAGTAAAGAAAATTGAAATGTTAGGGTTTTGTTTTTGTTGCTATTGTTATCTCAATGAGTGAGAGGAGCCAAATTATTTAGTGTCTTAAAGGCCATGTTAAAAATTCTGAATATTATCCTAAGTGCAATTAGAACCCACTGAAAGGGTTTAGGGAAGGGAATGTAATGATTACATTTATAAAAATATTTTTTAAAAATCACTTTGGTTACTATCTAAAGCATAGATTGCTTAGAGTGAAAGGGGAAAAGGCCAAGAATGAAAACAAGAAGTTAGAAGGCCAATGGCCATGATAGTAACTCAAAAATAAAAAATAACTACAGATTGATCTAGGCTAGTAACAATGAAGGAAGAAAGAAATTGGTAGAGTCAAGATATATTTTGGAGGCAAAACTGACATGATTTGGTATTGGACTAGAAGGTGAGGGAGAAAAAGGTATAAATGATGACTTCTCAACCAGAAAATCCTTTGCTACTGGACAAAGATTTTCAAGTCCCATCCCAGATCCATTGGGTCAGAAGTTCTGGAGGTGCGGCTAGCAATCTGTACTTTAACAAGTGCTCCAGAAAATTCTGATGTATGTTCAAGTTTGAGAACCACTGGCCACAGAAATCTTTGTCATGGAAATAGAGGGATCTCACAACACGAACAGGTCATTAAATATTAAATGAGGCTTTAAAGAAATATACTAAATGTTCAAATATCAAAGTGTCTCAGGATAAAGAAAATTAGGTCAATCAATTAAGGGACATAAAAAATTACCACTACATAGTCGAGGGCCTTTTTTTTTCCTTAGCAGGGATCATGAAAGTGTATTCAATTAGCAACATTTAAAATGGCTTTTAGGGGGCGCCCTGTGGCTCAGTGGGTTAAAGCCTCTGCCTTCAGCTCGGGTTGAGATCCCAGGACCCTGGGATAGAGCCCCACATCAGGCTCTTGGCTCAGCAGGGAGCCTGCTTCCTCCTCTCTGTCTGCTCTCTGCCTACTTATGATCTCTGTTAAATAAATAAAATCTTTTTTAAAAAATAAATTATTTAAATAAAATGGCTTTCAGATCCCTTCAATGAGTTATTAGGAAAAAAAGAATAGCAATAGGGAAGAATATAGAGTAGGTAAGTATGAGAAAAAGGTGGATGACAGCTAAAATAATATATGGATGAGACCTAGAAAAACTGTTTTTTAGATTCTAATTGAAATTAAGCACTTTAATTTTAAATAAAGGCAGAAATCACAGTAGTTTTGGCAACATCTATGACATCATAACCAGTAGAAACATAAATATGTTCATATTATAGTTGCTACAGATACCTCAAAATATAATTTATGGTCATCACTACTATGAAATTATAGGCATGTTAAATCTGCCACTAGCTCTCATTGTTTAATGCATTATTAAAGAAGCATATGCATTAATACATCACAATTAAAAATAATCTAAAAGCTATGTTTCAATGTATTTGGTTCCTCTATAATCCTAAATATTGTATCTTCTATATTTAAAAAAATTGTTGTGAGAAGACCCACAGGCTGAATTCACCATATGATCAAAGAGGCCCATGACACAAAAAGATGAAAAAACTCTACAAAAGTTAATAGCTGTGTTGAAAATGTTCTTGACCTCATTTAAATGATGCCCTTTCATGAACCTAAGAAAACTCATAGGCCTCTTTCCCAGTTTACAATTAGGCATCGAAGATGCATAAGGGACAATGACTCCTTCTCCTGAAACAGAATTATACCAAGGCACCCAGCTTTGAATTCTGAAAAGAAAGGCTAGCCATGCAACTACCTTAATCTCTATAATTTTTAGCTTAGTTTGGGCAATGAGCATACCTATAACTCAGACCTACACAAGCAGACAATTTAGTGGAAGGTGAATAAAAACAGTTAACTAGCTACTAGGGAGCTCTGAATGAGAAGCTAAGGAGTTCAGACTTTATTTTAGGTAACGCTTTGCTTCTCTGTTTTAGTTTTCATTTACAGTACTATTTGGGAAACAACTAAATTTGTATAAGAAACATACTTCGTTAAAAACTCTTAAAGGCTTCCCATTGCCCTTTAGATAAGGCGGAACAGATAGAAACCTTACAAAGTCCTCAGCAGTAAGACTTTACCTCTTTAGCTTCATTTTAATCCCCTTTCCTTTTCATAATCCATATTCCACCCATACTGAATTCCCTTCTACAACTCAAAGAGGCCATGTTCTCCTTCCTCCAGACTTCCTACCATGCTGTACTCTGCTTGGCTAATTACTTCAAACCCTTCAAATCTGTTCAAATGCTACTTCCTCAGGCAGGCATTCTCTGCCCTCCTAGGCATTCCCCAGCTGTATACTCCCTAAACCTTTCATTAATCCTATCATAACACTCATCACATTTGATTATAATAACATGTTTAATTGTTCATTTCTCCACATAGCTGAAAGCCTGGTGAGAGGAAAGAGAGGGTCTTGTTTACCCTAAGACATTCGGCTCTGAGCCTGACATGCTGCAGCCCTCGGTAAGAGCTGGTAGAGGATGAATGGATGGATAATTTACCTAGAAATGTGTTTTAAAGCATTCCTACATTTAAGAACCTTCAGCTAGAACTGCCTGGGTGCCTCAGTTGGTTAAGCGTCTGCCTTTGGCTCAGGTCATGATCCCAGCATCCTGGGATCGAGTCCCACATTGGGCTCTCTGTTCAGCAGGGAGCCTGCTTCTCCCTCTCCCTCTGTGGGCCTCTCCTCCGGCTTGCTCTCTCTCTCTCTCTCTGTCAAATAAAGAAAATCTTTTTAAAAAAATAAATGAATAAAAATTACATAGACACATTATTAGTGAAATTGGAAATTAAGTAGTGTTTTAAAAATTAAAAAGTCTGGGGCGACTGGGCAGCTCAGTCAGTTGAGCAACCAACACTTGATTTCAGCTCAAGTCGTGATTTCAGGGTCATGAGATTGAGATTTTCTCTTTCTCCCCTTCCCTTTGCCCTTCCCTCTGATAGAGGGCGAGTGCTTCCTCTCTCTCTCTCTTAAATAAATAAATAAAATCCTTTAAAAAAACATAAAAATAAAAACTAAAAGTCTGAGCACAAAGGAATGAGTGCTACTAGTTTCCAAAAGCAAACACCCTTAGTTGATCTGTTCTCTAGATATACTTATCTTTCCTAATATATAAAACATGATTCTTAAAGCATACAAATACCATTTAAAATCATTAGTTTTTGTTTCTGCTTTATTAACTGACAGGGTAGTTTTTTACTTTTGGCCACTATCTTTTTCCTTCACATGACAATCTGTAAAACATATATTCAAGTGCACTAAAAATCAATGGCTATTTTAAAGAGTCCTTAAAGGATCCTGTTTTAAAATTATAGTTTAGAAAGCAGAAGCTTCATTTCATTTTCTTCTTGGATCACAAAATCTGATTAAAAAGTAACAATTATGATAAAACTCTACTGATGGAAGAAGTAATGTGTCTATTAAAACCCTTTTTCATCTTCTATACTCTTCATAATTTAATACCTTATAATTACTTTGTATGCTTTTAAACAATACTTTTAAACATGATTTTTCGCTTAAACACCCTCTGTTAAAAGACAGTAAAGAGTTTAGAGACCTTACTCAGCATATACATGGACTTCTACAACCACAACTCACCTCCATTTTTTATAAACCTGATATTTTAATGTCCAATTCCCAGTAAATAGGAATTTCAGGAAGACTCATAATTGCATGATACCATATTTCATTAATTCTAAGATGTACTTTTTTTCACATTTTAACATCTCTGAAATCAGGATGTACCTTACAATTGATGGTATCCTAAAATTTGTAACTGGCAGCACTTATTGCGTTTAGTGGTCCAAAAATGTTCCTTACAACAGATGGTATCTTAGGCTAAATGAAATATAGTTATGAAAATGTTAAAAACTTTTCTCTGATAATGCTTTCTAACTCATCTAAATCACAATACAATTATAATTCAAACAGTTCTAGAATCAAAACTAAATGAACTTAAGATTCACATTTTACCTTTTTAGAAAACTAGTGACTAGGCTAAGCTCAAAAAAATAGATAATTAAAAGAAAACACTTCTTTAAAAAATGTAGGAAAAACTCTAGATTTAAGAAGAAGAAATAACAGAAATGGGGAAATGGGGGGAAAAAAAAAAGACTTGAAGATGTTCAGTCAGTAGTAGCTTCCATGGAAGTGGAGGCATGAAATAGCCCTAGAACTTAATCTATAAAAAGAAACAAATATTAGAAACATGCCAGGGGTTAACAGAGATAACAAACTGTCTAGGAGGAAAGATACTGTTGTATTATTTCTTCCTCCTAAGGGAGGAATCATTGTCACCCTTTAAGCAAAAATATGGAATAGGTAGTTGAAATAATTGTAATTAAATGTAAAATTGTAAACATTCTTAGTAAATTAAAAACCAACCTACCAGCATTGTCTTCCTTCTGGCTCAATCTGTTTCACCTTCAGGTAATCCTAGGATAGGGGCTCCTTTTCAGATCCCCAGTTTTTCATGTCGATCTTCTACCTCCCTGTGGCAACAATATTTTCTAATTAAAAGAGTCCTTTTGTGCCACAGGGAGGATTTCTGATGGTATAACAAATACAAAAGTTATCACAGCTCATCATGAAGTCAACTTAGTCTTGAGATTTTTCAAGAAAGAAATCTGGCTCCTGAACTTATTTTTCATGACAGAAATCTGGTTTTATTTTTTTAAATTGCATTTCAAAAAGCTACTTTCATTTACTTAAAAAAAAAAAAAGGCAGTGATTTCTTGTTGAATTAGGTAAAAATTCTTATCATCTGTCTATCTTTTCAACTAATCTCTAAACACAATTTTGTTGATCACAAAAAGAAGGTAAGTTTTCTTGATCATTTCTTTAACTATTAACACCAAATTTTTATATTTTGATACCTGGTTAAGAACCAAAGTCCTACTCCTAATCAGAAGAGAGAAGTAGGAAGCTACCAGACTGCTTTCGGCCAATGTCTATTAGTAAAGATTAGTAAATCTACTTGTATTATATAACATAATGTTAATTTTGCTTAAAATGTACATTTAAAAAAGGCCAGCAAGAAATATCAAAAGCAATACTTGCTGTTCCCTTGCTGGTAAGGGATTATGAGTGACTTTCACTGTTTGTTTTTCTTTGTAATACTTCCCAATTTCTCCAATGAGCATGTGTTGATTTTCTTACAAGAAAAAAATCAAATTTAGCTATAAGTATGAATGATTAAAACCTACTATGACTTTAAGATGAAGTTAATCTAATCACAACATCATGGCTCTGATATATTTTGGATGGCCATACTGATGTTTTTGGATGACTACCTTTTTATATTTTAAATAACCCTAAGGTATTCAATGTTCAGCATATTAACAAAAAAAGAAAATATATTTAGATTTTACATAGATGATTCTTGATTATGCTGCCATACTGAGGCAAAACTCAAATCTATTTCAATCTGTATTTCCTAGCAGTTATGTGTTAAACACTATATTATATACTATGTTCAACAAAATTAAGAAGTATGGTCCCTGTCTTTGAAAGACTCATATATCCACTCTGAAAACAAAAGGAGTTCGCATACACACAAGAGCAGTATGAGAAAGTACACGGTCAAGAGCCTTAGTCCAGATGGTCTCACAGAGGATCAGGAATGGGAGAGTTTAATGTAGGCCATAATCACTGTGGAGAGTTTTGTGTAGTGGGGCCTTAAAAAAATGGATAAAACCTAATCCCAGTCTTGACAGGAAACTGTATTTGAGCAAAAGCTCAGAAGCATAAATAGCACAGTCCATGCAAGAGGCACTAAGGAAAGCAGCTAGAATACAGTGTTTCAATAGATAAGAAGGCCAGATTGAAAGGATCTACTTCTGGATGATTCCGTGAGTCACGGAATTTAGCAGAGGAGTGGCTTTTGACATCTGATAAACAAAGAGCTTCAGGAGAATGCTAAAGGTAGGTGCCAAAGCACAATAAGTCAAGGAAAAAGAACAGACTGAAGGTATAGAACATTTTTTTTTAAAGTGGAAGTGAAAGGAAAGAGAAAAATACAACAGAGAAGCAAACAAATGTTCTGTCTTAACCTTCTCCATATTTGAAGGCATAAGAAAAGGTTCTAATGAAGTTAAAGGGATACTTACGGAGCACTTACTACATCAAAAGCACTGTGCTTTATATCTTTATTTTATGTAGTCCTCACGACCTTGAGTTACTAGTTTATGACAACGAAAGAGACTCTGAAAACGTTAAATATTGACAGGTAAGTAATAAAGTAGGACTCTGAAGCCACAACTAAGTAACCATCAATATTCTTCCCTTTGCACTGGGTCAATGGAAAGCCTTGGTAGGGGATTAGAGGGAAGAAGGAGAAGAAAATCAGAGTCCTTATTCCCTTGCTCCTCTCTGTGGCATCATCCTCAAGCCAGCTGCATCCTTTGCTCAAAGGTCCCAGATTCTCCCAAGGTGACCCTCTTTCCAGGGCTCTCTTCTTCTGGGTTCCAGCAACAATTCTCTCCCTTTGGACCTCCGGCCAAAGGACAGAAACAGCGCTGCTGCCGCCGCCTCTGCTCTATTTCTTATGCTCTCCCCACTCTTGCCCATATATTTATAACTAGTCATTCTGTAAGACATTTTTTTAGTTATCCTAATTTGAGTATGACATCTCCTTTGTGATGGGATCCTGGCTATATATTTGTGCATCTTTAAATGCTTAAATATTTCTCCTTAGATGTTCTGCTTCAACTCAAAATCAACACACCTACTACCAAACTTACCTGCTTCCCAAAACAGTCTTGCCTTCCTCAAATCACTATATGATATTATGATCATCACTTAAGGTAAAAAAAAAATGAGTGGTATCTTAGCTAACTATGCCTCTCCCCCTAATTTGTCATGTCAAAGATTGTTAGAGCATATATAGTAGTATTGCTTATATCAGCCCCTTCTGTTCCTATCATTTCTACCTTGTTTTGCTTAAGTCATGTCTAAACTCATACTACAACAGCTAGTCTTGCTTCATCCCTTCCCCTACAATCATCCACTATCTCCTGAGAAACTAATTACATAGTACTTTCTACTCAAAACCTTCCAAACCATTTTGCTTCTTACACGCCTAATCACTAAATCTTGGTTTAAATCACAGTCTAGTCACAACTCCTAATGGAACCCCTTGTCACGGCCTCATTTACTCAGTATCTTCTAAATGCGCCTTGAACTGGAATATTCCCACTACTAATTATATTTCCCTCAGCCTACAATACCTTTCACTTACCTCCTATCTGCCCATCCAAACCCTACCATCTGTCCCCCTTCCTTTCTCTAAACATTCCCTAATCCTGTAAACTGAACTTTCTTCTTCTGAAAATGTCTTTGAATTTATAAGTAACACCCTATTGGTTCTATACTGCTTTATATTTTCTTTTTTTTTTAAGATTTTATTTACCTATTTGTCACAGAGAGATCACAAGTAGGCAGAGAGGCAGGCAGAGAGAGAGGAGGAAGCAGGCTCCCCGCCGAGCAGAGAGCCCAGTGTGGGGCTCGATCCCAGGACCCTGAGATCATGACCTGAGCCGAAGGCAGAGGCTTAACCCACTGAGCCACCCAGGCGCCCCCATACTGCTTTATATTTTCAATATGATTTATATTATATATAAGTACATTATTAACCCCTTGAAGGAAAGAAACATGCTGAAAACGGTACCCTTGCACATGAGAAATGCAAACTATCTACTGGTGTGTTATCATAAATTAAAGCCAAAGTTTAAGAGGATAAGTACAGGGCGCCTGGGTGGCTCAGTGGGTTAAAGCCTCTGCCTTCGGCTCGGGTCGTGATCTCAGGGTCCTGGGATCGAGTCCCGCATCCGGCTCTCTGCTCGGCGGGGAGCCTGCTTCCTCCTCTCTCTCTCTCTCTGCCTGCCTCTCTGCCTTCTTGTGATCTCTCTCTGTCAAATAAATAAAATCTTTAAAAAAAAAAAAAAGAGGATAAGTACAGCAAGTTAAGGTGCAAGATGAAGAAGCAGATCCTAAACAGCTCAATCTTCTCAGCTAAGCCTTAAGATTTCTATCAAAACTTATCTACTATTGACTGCATTGGTATAAACTTACTACTTTTTATTTTTACTTTTTTAAACTTACTCCTTTTTAAATGGTAACCTATAATAGCCTTTTAAAATTTGTATGTACTTTATACATATGTACATATATATGGTTTTTAAAGAGTAAACGTAAAGACTGCACTTTCAAGTCTTAGTAGGGAACCCCAGAGACTCCCTTCCAGCCCCAGCTCAGCACCTCTGTCTATCTAGCAGGTCTCCAGAGCTGGTGGGCTCTGCGGCCACTGGCAAAGGTATTTCCAGCCTGCCAGTCAAGACCACCCTTCATTCATACTTCACTGCTATTCCTCAAAGACTCTTTATGATTTCTGATATCCAATTATCATCGAAAAGCAATCTATTGTTTTAAAAAAGCAATTTATAACTTTAGATGAATACACTTGAAGTCTCAAACATATTTGGTTCTTCCTATAAAATCTGAGAGGATTACTAACTATTACTCATAAGCTCTGAGGAAAATGTAGATTTTCTCTGTCTATAAAAGACATTTACGACTAACAAGATGAGAAATTATTTTATGCATAAAATAAGATGGCTGAATATACACCACTATGTAATTTTAATACTCCTGCCTGGATTTCATCATGAACACTGTTTCTGGTATAGATATATACATATGGGCAAACAGGAATAAAAGAGAAAAACTTCAATGTAAACATGCAGAGAACTGATATAACAGGTCACTAAATATAATTATGAACATTTTTAGGCTAATATAATCTAAATTATAATGTAGGAGCATTCCAGGAAGCATTTCCTAGATGTACAAAAGGAAATTCTGTTCTAAACGGATCTCATGTCCACCAATTCACCAAATAAAAACCACTGTAGACATCTTATAAATATTTCTTTCCTTTTCTTCCCAGTCAGCTTCTTCTCCAAAGCCTATATATATATTTGGAATTTAAGTTAAAAATTTATAGCACCACAAGAAATGAACCTGATCCTAATTCACTACCTAAAAGTAAATACATCAGGATAAGTCATAACAACATTTATTTATCTGTATATGTTCTAGATGTCAGAAGAATGAAAATTTATTCAGATTTTAACTTTTTAAAAATGTGTTTTATTCTTTACGGGGTGCCTGGCTGGCTCAGTCGGTAGAACATGGGACTCTTGATCTTGGAGTTGTAAGTTCAAGCCCCATGTTGGGTGTAGAGATTACTTAAAAATAATATCTTTTTAAAAACTCATTTTATTCTTTAAATAAAAACAAAATTAAGTTCGGGACGCCTGGGTGGCTCAGTTGGTTAAGCCGCTGCCTTCGGCTCAGGTCATGATCCCAGCGTCCTGGGATCGAGTCCCACATTGGCTCCTTGCTCAGCAGGCAGCCTCTTCTCCCTCTGCCTCTGCCTGCCACTCTGTCTGCCTGTGCTCACTCTCTCTGACAAATAAATAAAATCTTTAAAAAAAAAAAAAAAAAAAAACTAAGTTCAGATTAACTGATTCTAAACTAATCTATATATATTAACAATCCTTATAAACTTGCATTAAAAACCTGTGAGCCATAATATTTTCAAATAACTCAGTATATTGTAGTCTCAAGTTCCACATGTCTTATGATAAGTAAACGGGAGTGTTTTAAATTGTTCTGATTATACTTGTATTAGATGTATGAGCCAGTAGACTTCAGTCTGCATTTGGTATTGCCTTTAAAAGAATTATAAATGAATTCTAAGTTTTACAGTGTTATTCTGTGAAGAGAGACAAGAATAGCTATACTACACTATTCTTTATTTTTTGAGGTAGTAAAGCAAACAAAGATTTTAAAAAATGAGGCAGAATGGAATTTAAAATGTTTAAATGAACTTCTCAGTTTCTTCTAGACTATTTTAGAATCATGTAAGTTATTTACTAACATTTCCTTTTAGCGCTAAAGAAAACCAATCTGAAAAATATTATCAACTAGTCAAAAACCATTTTCAAAATATCACAAAAGTAGGGATGCCTGGGTGGCTCAGTCAGTTAAGCCTCTGCCTTCCGGTCAGGTCATGATCCCAGAGTTCTGGGATCGAGTCCCACATGGGGCTCCTTGCTCGTCAGGGAGCCTGCTTCTCTCTCTACCTCTGCCTGCCACTCTGCCTGCTTGTGCATGCTCTCTCTCTCTGACAAATAAATAAACAAATAAAATCTTTTTAAAAAATCACAAAAGTAACTATTCTTTTAACCAGACTAGGTATATCCTCTTTTTCAATATTACAATCATTCATATCTCTCCCCTGCAAATGATTATCCCCATCCTCAGAGTTCAAGATAACTAAGAAAATAAAATCCCTTGAATAGATTATATTTGCTTCCTATTTGGAATTGTTTTTACATGAGTAATTTAATTAATGAAGCACTGATCATCAATTATACAACCCATAAGATCTGGCTGACCTGCTCTGGTATTTTAATGTGATAAATATGTATATAATTTTCTACTAATGGGAATTTGGTACTGTAGCTTTCATACTTTACAAAGTTCCCAGTTTGCTACCAAAATCAGAGTCTTATTTTTTGATCAAAACATTTTCCAGAAATTTCAAACAGGTTCTTTTTTTTCATTCAACTAAAGCTATCATAGTTTTTTTTCTTGTGCTATTAGTTTTGTTTAGTTACACCCTAGTTACACTCCTATAATAAAATCAGTTACAATACCTACTTCAAAATATCATCCTGCATAATACTTTTAACTGTACTTCCTATTCTTTTCCTCAAGAAGAAAATTTATGTCTGCCATGATGCTTCTAGCTTCAGACTGGAAAACTCTCCAAAACCCTCAAAAAAACACACATGTGTCTTCCTACCACTTGCATTATCTACTGTAAATCAAGTACCACTCCGGGCCGGTCACAGAGCCTATATAAAGTGTTTCGCTACCTATTTTGAGAAAATGAACTATCACTTCACATGGAGTTTGCTGGCACTGTTGTCATCATCGCTCTGCAGAGCCAGGTAACTTTTAATCCCGCAGCTCAATAAAAAATACAACTGTAGGAAAAAAAGAAAATCAGAATAAAACTGCAGAAGAACAGCAGTAAGGTAGAAGAAGCTAGTAGTCTTAGGGAATGCTACTGGCATCAAATATTCAAAATTTTTAGTCATGGGACTTTGCTACATTTATAGAAACTTATCTAAATACTTAAGAATGATGGGGCACCTGGGTGGCTCAGTCAGTTAAGCGTCCAACTCTTGACCTCAGCTCAGGTCTTGATCTCACAGTCGTGAGTTCAAGCCCCATGTTGGGCTCCATGCTGGGCATGGAGCCTACATACATACATACATACATAAATATTTAAGAGTGTTTATTAGAATTGTAAACCAAGTATAAGGATCCTTTTTCTTCATTAAGAGCTGAAGGTAAATTTTAATGTTTATTATTACAAAATAGTCACTATAATCTTTCTGGTAAAATACTCTATTTTCTTTATGGCCAGTGGCAAAAATGAAAATCTTTCTAAGAATTATATATATTAATCTCCAACTAAACATATAATTATCTCACCATAGAAAGACTGAAATATCAAAATTTCTCAGAAGACAAAAAGGGAAGGAGACTCTGATAGACTGCTACAAAGATGCTTCTGATCTAAGAAAAAAGGAATCATACTGCTCCACCAATATCAATTCAAAGAAACTCTTAATCCGTCATAGAATGAGACTACTGTCTTTATTTTTGAATTAAAAAGTTACTCTCATATACTAGCCTATGGACTTCTGTAAGTAAGTAACTAGTCAATATTCACACTCTCAGGGGAAAAAATGATAATTTTATTATTATGGGCCTGTAATCTTGTCATGAGGGTCCATGATATGAGACCTGTTATACTAAAAAGAACTGTAATGTAGAACTGTATGTCAGTTCCCTTAAATAAGAGATATTTCACTGGTTTCCAAGCAAAAAGAGGTTCCTTGGTATAGTACTCATCTGGCAATAGTAATAGTGACACAAAATAAGGAGTTACAAATAATGAACATTTTATGAGATGTCTACCTGTTTCCACATTCTCGGTCTCAACTTCTTGTTCTTCTGCCACATCTTGCATCATGTAAGTCTCATCATCATAGACTAGAACCTGGGCTGCATAGCCCTGCTCTAATCTGGCACTTGGAACTGGCTCCACAATCACTGCTGGATAGTCAGAAACCTTTTCACTTTCCTACAAGAGCAAATTGAGAAAATAATCAACCTTTTTATTCACAAATTCTCAATTTACTTATAAATACTTGGTTCCCATAGTCTCAAGCAGGCTACACAATGAGTGTCATGTACTATAATTATGAATGTAAAAACCAAGACAGATGAAAAGGGAACTTTAATAATCAAGTCTCAGGAGGTGACATTTTAAATAAGCAGTGCTTTAGGATTAAGATGACAAATTAAAAACATGCATATCATTGCACTGCCTCATGAAACCCACAAAAACAAAGTAAATGACTTCTCAACACAAACCCGTAAGGAGAAGACATAACAGCAACAGAATCTTGGGAGATTGAAAGTGGGTGGTAAGTGTATTGAAATGGTTTAGCAAACCCAAGAAAGCCAAACACAGCCTGGCAGCAAAAAGAAGCTGAGAGACAACACACTTTACACTGGAGAGCCCACAGAAAGCAATTCCCATCACTCCTGGAAATGGAGAAGCAGGTGTAAAGAAAGAGGAGGGGTTCAAACAGGAAGATTCCATTAAAGCTGTCTGAAAAGCACTTTGATTCCTAGACCATTCCCTCCTGCATGATGCTAGGCAACTGGCCCTCACCTCAGGAGAAGACTGGAGAATTAACTTTCTGGTGCTGGAAAAACAAAAGCATCTTTGAGGAATATTAGGCATATTTGTTTGTATCGGTATTGCACCAGAAACAGAGTTTTCAATCAGCTTTTTAGACCTCCACTCTTAATGATGAGCAGGCAGCCAAGTATTACTAGTCATCTAAGGAAGAGCCTCTACCACCGAATATATACATATACGTACACACCCACACACATATGGGGCATATTCTTCATAGAAATAAGATATTATAGCCATAAAACAAGAACGGAATACAATTTAATAAAGATTTAAAAAGAAAGAGTTCAGAAGTTAAAAACATGAGTTGAAATAAAAAAGACAGAGGCTTGGAAGATAAAATTGAAGCAGTCTTCCAGAAACCAGAGAAATAAGATGAATTTTTGAAAAATAGGAGAGAAAAGAGAATGGTATCAGAGGAATAGTCCAAGAGGTTCAATATCTGAATAATAGAGTTCCAGAAAAAGAAAACAGGGGATGGGGGGGGGAGGTTGGAAAGAAATTAAAAGACTTCTAGAAAATGTTTTGAGCTGACACATATGAGCTGCCCATTTGAAAGTACCTACCAGATATTTAATATAAAAAAATTAAGGAAGACCTACAATGAGGCACAACACTGTAAAATATCACAGCACTGGGGATAAAAAGGAAGATTCTACAAGTTTCTAGAGACCAAATGCAAGTCACATACAAAGAATATGGACTCAGACTTAAGTCTTCTCAACAATCATATTAAAAGAAAAATGACATTGAAACCATTTCTTCAGATTAGAAAGGAACACTATTTCTTTTTTTTAAGATTTTATTTATTTATTTATTTGACAGAGACACAGAGAGAGAGGGAACACAAGCAGGGGGAGTGGGAGAGGGAGAAGCAGGCTTCCTGCTGAGCAGGGAGCCCGATGTGGGGCTCGATCCCAGGACTCTGGGATCATGATCTGAGCTGAAGGCAGATGTTAAAGACTGAGCCATCCAAGCACCCCTAGAAAGGAACACTATTTCTAACCTGGAATTCTTCAGCCAGTCAAATCATCTTATGAAAATTAGGTATTTTCTCAAATTTGAAAGATCTCAAAACATTCATCTTCCATACATCCTTTCTCAAGAAGCAAGTTGAGATTGTATTTCATCAAAACAAAAGTAAAATTTTAATAAAGACAACAACTTAAGATAGAAAATATGGGAGATTCAAAATGGGAGAGAAACACTAGTAATCTTGAAGATGCCTGTGAAGAGTGAGCCCAGAATGCCAGCTATGCACTGGATTTATAAGGCAAACAGTCTGGATTGCAGGAACATGATTCCTGAGACAGAAGAGAAACTGTCATCACCAAGATAACCACCAGCACTGTTCCTAAGGACACAGTGTCCAGATAAGCCTATTCCCCGTTTTTATTCATATTTGGCTTACTTTGATGTATCTACCTTGCATTGCTACCTACATCAGTGAAGAACACTCATTTCACCTCCTAGATGTGTCCTACTTTGATCTACTTACTCTTAAGTGTTAGAAGAAGGCAACAAAGAGTTTGGGAAACAAACAAAAAGCAGAACAGCTTTCCCTGTGACGGTATATACACCTGCTGAACAAACCTGCAACACCAGGTCATACCATTGCCTGAAACCTGACCAAGATGACCCTATGTTTCCAAGAACTAACTCACGACATTCCTTACTCACTTGCTGAGGAGAACCTCCTGAAACTCTGTGACCGGATGCCAGACTAGACTTTCTTTTCCTGGAAGCTTTAATCTAACTGTGATGATGCTATCATTTCCTAACTCAGTTAGCTTGGGACATTATTCATTTTTTCAAAGTACAACGACATGTTTAGGAGTATCTCCAAAGACAATAAAGCTATAAAGAAAAGTATAGTACCACATAGGTCAGGATAATGGCACCTCTGCAAATATTAAGAGAGAGGCACACTTCATATTCTAAAATACTACTAAATGCTATTTTATTAACCTGATTGACAAGTAATATTTATTCTTTTTATTCTCAAACTAAACATATATATTTTATACACTTTTCATTTTGTATCAAACATTTCACAGAAAATTTAAATAAATTAAAAATAAAGGTACAATAAATTAAAAATAAGCAAGCCCATCTGCTGAATATTAACATTGAATTTCCTACTCTGTATGAGGCCAAAAAAGTTTACATTAAAAAAGAAAATCCTGGGGTGCCTGGGTGGCTTGGTCAGTTGAGCAACAGACTCTTGGTTTCAGCTCAGGTCATTATCTCAGGGTCCTGGGACTGACCCCCATTTCAGGCTCTGCATTCAGGGGGGAGTCTGCTTCCCCTCTCCCTCTCCTGCCCCCTCTGCCCCATCCCCTGCTCAAGCACTCTCTCTCTCAAATAAGTAAATCTTTTTTAAAAATCCCTTCCCACAAATTGGATATACTAACAGTTGAATCTCCATGCTTCTTTCTCAGCTTTATAACTACAACCTACAGGCAACATCACCTAGCTATAACAGTTGTTAATCAGGAGCATGGGATAGGTAAAAACTAACAAGATCTCCACTCATCAGAAACTCAGAATGCAACAACAGAAGTGGCATTTGAGCTAGTACTGACCCAAGTACTAGTACTGACCCAAGCAGTAAATATAACTCAAGAGATTTATAACTTCTTTAATTCCTCTGAAATCTAATAGTATTACTATTAGCAACATTAACCTGAATTATTTTATATTGTGAACTCTCCCCCTCCACCTTACCAGTAGGAAATAAATCAAGTTGTCTAAACCATGCAATACTTGAGTCCAGAATTCTGTACAAGGTCAACTTCCCCATTTATACTATTTTCCCCACCCACTAGGATTCTAGACCCACTCTTCTCTCTCATATACGTTAGTTGGATTTTAACATTTCAATGGTTCCATCTTTATTAGAAAAATTCAACTTTTCTTTCTTTTAACCAAACTCCAGATCTTTGCTTCTCATACCTGTATATACTCTCAAAAGATAGTCTCTTTGGCTAGTTATCTACACACACATTGTCATCTGGATTCCACCACCTCACTGAAACTATTTTCTTAAATGTCAATAAGGACTAAATTCTTTTCCTACTTTTCATCTTCCTTTCCCTTTTTGCAGACTCTTATACACTTATACACTCTTACCTCATTTTAAAAATTATTTCTTCCATCTTTTTCACTCTCTTTCTACCACTCTACTTTTAAGCATCTCCTCTGATTTTTCTTCCATCTCCAGCAACTGAAATATAGCCAATTAACTAAGGTTCTGTCCTCAGCATTTCCTTTTTACTCTATTCTACCTTCCCTGGCAAGGCCACCCATTCTTAGGGTTTATTTTAAAATAACACCTCTATACTGATGATTACTAAATATTTGTCTTCTTCTCTGACTCATCTCCTGAACTCCAGAACAAAGTTTTAAACTACCAACTTAACATCAGTACAAGAATAATCAGCTAATACTCCAAGCTTAACATGTTTAAATGGAACAAACAACAACATCTTTCCCTGTTCTCCCACCCTGTGTTCTTCTCTAAACCTGTTTCTTCGTATTAAAAAAAGAGAGAGAAAAAGATAAAGGTTACCATATTCATACCTCTCAAAGTCCCTTGAAAATTAAATATCCACAAAGTACATATGCTTAGCACAGAGTTTAGAACAGAGTAAATACTCAATTAGTGATAGCTAATTGTCATATTTTAACACTAGTAATAGTATTCAAACCTACTATTTGCCCTCAACTGTGAAGGGCATCTTTTCACATTACAATCAGAATTGTATTACTTCTTTGTACAAAAAGCTTCCATGACTCCCCACTTGCCAAAAAGGAAAACTGAACATATAAAATAATGGTTTTTAACACTCTTTGAAGTATAAACCTCAACCCACATTAGGTGTTGAATTGATTCAGATTGGGGGATTATAGAAGACTTCCTAGAACAGGGTCCTGAATGGATGAAAAGGATTTTGATAGATGTGGAAGGCAATTGTAGGCTCATGAGCAAAAGTCATGGAAGCTTTCCCATTTGGGAATTAAGGACAAAGCAAGTAATCAGAGAACTGTGAGAAGTAATGCAGAAAATAAGGCTGTAAATGGGATATATTAATTTTTGGAGCTGTTGTAACAAATTATCATGAACAGGGCTGTAATGCTGCTATTAATGTCCCTGCTCTTCCCCTCCCTTCTGTTCTGCTGCATTCTGTATCACCTATGAGTCAATTTACCAGATCATACAGTAATTGTGCACTTCATTTTAAAAGAACTGTAAAATGATATTATTTATATTTCCACTATAAATGTATGAGTTCCAGTGCTCTACATCCTTTCAACACATGGTATCCCGGTTTGTTTGCTTGTTTATCCAATTAGAGAGAAAAAGAGAGCACAAGCTGGGGGAGAAACAGAGGGAGAGGGAGAACCAGGCTCCCCACTAAGCAAGAAGCCGAATGCAGGACTTGATTCCAGGACCCTTGGATCATGACCTGAGCTGAAGGCAAACGCATAACCAACCCAGCTACCCACGCATCCCTCCAACACATGGTATCCCTGTTATTTTTATCATTCTGTGTAAGTATGTAGTAGTAGCTCCCTGTGGTTTTGTTTCCCTGATATATTAATATTGAATTTCCTACTCTGTATGAGGCAAAAAAGGGTGTTTTTATGTGCACTTATTGGCCATTCATACTATTAACCATTCAAATCTTTTCCCCATTTTAATGGATTATCTCCAACTTACTTTTTAAAAGATTTTATTTGAGAGAGAATAAGAGAGAGAGCATGAAAGGGGGAGGGTCAGAGAGAGAAGCAGCCCCCCCCCACTGAGGCTCCATCCCAGGATCCAGGGATCACAACCCAAGAGGAAGGCAAACACTTAGAGGACTAAGCCACCCAGGCAGGTGCCCATCCTACTTATTATTTTATACATTCTGAATATAAATCCTTTGTCAGTATATATATTGTAAATATTTTTTCCAATCTTTGCTTCATCTTTTCATTTTCTTAATGGAATTTTTAAAAAAGTTTAAAGACATTATTTATTTGAAAGAAAGAGAGCACAAGCAGGTGGAGGGGCAGAGAAAGGGAGAAGCAGGCTCCTCACCGAGCAGGGAGCCTGATGCAGGGCTGATCCCAGGACTCTAGGATCATGACCTGAGCCAAAGGCAGCCACTTAACTGACTGAGCCACCCAGGTGCCCTTTAATGGAATTTTTTTTTAAGAACAGAAGTTTTAAATGTAAATGAAATTCATCATTTTTTCTTTTAAAGCTTTTTTCATGTTTTTGTGTTCAATCTAAGAAAGCATTGCCTAATTCAAGATTGAAAAAATGTTCTCCTGTTTTCTTCCAGAAGTTTTTATAGTTTAAACATTTAATTCTATGATCAATTTCAAGTTATTCATTGTCTATGATGTGAGAATGGATTGAGTTCATTTATTTGCATATGGATATCCAGTAGTTCCACCATTATTTGTTTAAAAGACTAACCTTTCTCCACCAAATTACATTACCACCATTACTGAAAATTAATCAGTGTTATGTGGATCTATATTATATTCCACTGATCTACATGTCTGTTGGCATATCAAACCACACTGTCTCAATTATTGGGACTTCATAGTAAGTCTTTAAATCAGGTGGATAAGCCCTCCAACTTTGTTTTAACATATGTCTTCCAATCCATAAACATGGTGTAACTCTTCATTTATTTAGGTCTTTAATTTCTCTCAACAACATGTTGAGGTTGTCTGCATACAGATCTTTTATTTATTTTATTAAGCCTATCCCTGTATTATTTTGATGCTGCTAAACAGTACCTCTTCTTAAATTTCATTTTCCAGTTGTATTTTGCTTATATGAACACAATTGATTTTTACATATTCATCTGTTCTAAATTTATTAATTCTAACCGTTGTGTAGATTTCTTAAGAATGTCTATATACATGATTGTATCATTTAGAAATAAAGACAGTTTTACTTCTTCTTTTCCAATCCATAGGTCTTTTATTTTTCTTGCCCTGCAGCAATTTTGGCACTCCAATGTTGAACAGAAGTGGTTAGAGCAGATATCTTTGCTTTACTATCAACCTTAAAAGAAAAACATACCCCTTTTCACCTTTGAGTGATACTGGCTGTGGGTTTTTCACAGATGCACTTAACAGGTTGAAGAAGTTGCCCTCATTACTAGTTTAGGGAATCTGTATAATAAACAGGTGTTGAATTTTGGCAAATGGGTTTTCTGTGGCTACTGATATGATCACATGATTCTCCCATTTTACTTTGTTAATGTGATGCATTACATTGATTGATTAAACCTACCTTGCTGGGATAAACTCCATTTGGGACATGTGAACCCTATGCTTGTATTTTGTCAAGAATGTTTTTGTCTATGCCCATGAAAGATACTGTTTGTAGTTTTCTTCTCCTATGTATCTCTGGTCTTGGTATCAGAATAATGCTGGCCTTCAAAATGAGTTAGGAAATGCTATGTTGTCTATTTTCTAAAAGAATTATGTAAGATTGTTATTATTTGTTGCATAAATACTTGTTAAATCAACAATAAAACCACGACACCTGGGTTGCTCAGTCAGCTGTCTGACTCTTGATCTTAGCTCAGGTCTTGATCTCAGGGCTCTGATCTCAGAATTGTGAGTTCAAGCCTGGCCTTGGGCTCCATACTGGGCCTGGAGTCGACTTAAAAAAAAAAAAAATGCAGGCCTAGACAATCAATAAAGCCAAATTGCTTTGGAAATTTCTTTGTGGAAAAGATTTTGTCTAGGAATTCAATTTATTTTAAGATAGAGGGCTATTCAGAATTTCTATTTCTTTTGGAATGACTTTCAAGGATTTTGTCCATTTCATCTCAGTTGCCAAACTTATTGGCATAAAGTTGTTCATAATATTTAGTGTCAATACTAAGGACTCTTTCATTCCTTATAGTACTAATTTTTTTTAAAGATTTTATTTATTTGAGAGAGTGCGCATGCACAAATGGGGGGTAGGGGCAGAGGAAGACAGAGAAGCAGACTACTCACTGAGCAGGGAGCCCAACGTGGGACTTAGTCCCACGACCCTGGGATCACAAGTCGAACCAAAAACAGAAGATTAGCTGACTGAGCCACCCTGGCGCCCTCTATTAGTAATTTTGCCTCATGGTTTTGGTTTTTTTTTTTTCTTCTGCAGTCTACTTAAGAGATTTATCAATTTTGTTAATTTTTTCAAAGGACCAGCAGGTAGTTAATTTCTCTGATGTTTGTCCATTTTCTACCTTACTGACCTTTTCTTAATTTTATTATTTCCTTCCTTCTACTTTCGATTTAATTTGATCTTCATATTCTAGCTTATTTGGACGAAAGCTTAAATGATTTTAGACTATACTCCTTTTCTAATTAATATAAGTTTTTAAAGGTATAAATTTCCCTCTAAGCACTGCTTTAACTATATTCTTCAAATTTTTATATATTATGTTCTCATTTTCATTTAATTAGGATATTCTCTAAATTCTCTTGTGATTTCTTTTTAATCCATGAGTTATATAAAAGTGAGCTGTTTAACATCCAAATATTTGAGGATTTTTCAAAAGTTTTTTGTCGTTAATTTCTAACATAATTCTGCTTTGGTCAAAAACTTTCTCTGTATGATTTCAATCCTTTAAAAAGTAGATATGGGATACTTGGGTGGTTCAGTCTGTTAAGCATCTGACATTTTTTTTAACATAGACTAACATTTTATTTTATTTTATTTGGATAAAGGGATCATTTTTAATGTGAATTCAATTAATTAATATACAGTGTATTACTAGTTTCAGAAGTAGAGTTCAGTGATTCATCAGTTCTTTATAACACCCAGTGCTCATTATATGATGTTGCCTCCTTCATGCCCATCACCCAGTTACCCCATCCCCCCTACCTGCTACCCTCCAGCAATCCTGTTTGTTTCCTATGATTAAGAGTTTCTTATGGTCTCCCCCTTTGATTCTGTCTTTTCTTTTTCCCCTCCCTTCCCCTATGTGACTCTGTTTTGTTTCTTAAATTCCACATGACTGAAATCATGTAATTGTCTTTCTCTGCTTGACTTATTTCACTTAGCATAATACCCTTTAGTTCCATCCATGTCCTTGCAAATGGCAAGATTTCATTTCTTTTCATAGCTGAGTAATATTCCATTGAACACACACACCACATCTTCTTTATCCATTCATCTCCCGATTGACACCTGCACTCTTTCCATGGTTTGGCTATTGCAGATATTGCTGCTATAAACATGGGGGTGCAGGTGCCCCTTCAGGTCACTACATTTTGTATCTTTGGGGTAAATACCTAGTAGTTGCAGTAGCTCTATTTTTAACTCTGAGAAACCTATTATACCATTTTCCAGAATGGCTGTACCAGCTTGCATTCTCACCAGCAATGTGAGAACTTTCTCCTTTCTCTGCATCCTCGCCAACATTTGTTGTTTCCAGACTTGTTAGTTTTAGCTCTCCTAACTGGTCTAAAGTGGTATCTCATTGTGGTTTTGATTTGTATTTCCCTGATGCTGAGAGATACTGGGCATTTTTTCAGGTGTCTGTTGGCCATTTGGTTGTCTTCTTTGGAGAAATGTCTGTTCATGTCTTCTGTCCATTTCTTGACTGGATTATTTGGTCTTTGGTTGTTGAGTTGAGAAGTTCTTTATAGATTTTGGATACTTTATCTGATAAGGCTTTTGCAAATATCTTCTCCCATTCTGTCGGTTGTCTTTTGGTTTTGTCAACTGTTTCCTTTACTGTGCTGAAGTTTTTTATCTTGATGAAGTCCCAGTAGTTCATTTCTGCTTTTGTTTCCCTTGCCTTGGGAGACGTGTCTAGCAAGAAATTACTGTGGTAGAGGTCAAAGAAGTTGCTACCTGCATTCTCCTTAAGGATTTTGATTGATTCCTATCTCACATTTAGGTCTTTCATCCATTTTGAGTTTATGTTTGTGTGTGGTGTAAGAAAATGGTCCAGTTTCATTCTACTGCATGTGGCTGTGCAATTTCCCAACACCATTAGTTGAAGAGACTGTCTTTTTTCCATTGGACATTCTTTCCTGCTTTGTCAAAGATTAGTTGACTATAGAGTTGAGGGCTCTCTATTCTGCTCCATTGATCTATGTGTCTGTTTTTGTGCCGGTACCATACTGTCTTGATGATGACAGCTTTGTAATAGAGCTTGAAGTCAGGCATTGGGATGCCACAAGCTTTGGTTCTCTTTTTCAACAATCTTTTGGCTATTTGGGGTCTTTTCTAGTTCCACACAAATTTTAGGATTATTTGTTCCAGTTCTGTGAAAAATGTTGATGGTATTTTGATAAGGATTGAGTTGAATGTATAGATTGCTCTAGGTAGCATAAATATCCTAACAATATTTGTTCTTCCAATCCATGAGCATGGAACATTTTTCCATTTCTTTGTGTCTTCCTCAATTTCTTTTATGAGTACTTTATTGTTCTCTGAGTACAGATCCTTTGCCTCTTTGCTTAGGTTTATTCCTAGGTATCTTATGATTTGGGGTGCAATTATAAATGGGATCAACTCCTTAAGTTTCTCTTTCTTCTGTCTCATTGTTAATGTATAGAAATGCAACTGATTTCTGTGCATTGATTTTATATCCTGCCACTTTGCTGAATCCATGTATGAGTTCTAGGAATTTTGGGGTGGGGCTTTTTCAGTTTTCCATATAGAGTATCATGTCATTTGCAAAGAGTGAGAGTTTGAGTTCATCTTCACTAATCTGGATACATTTTATTTCTTTTTGTTGTCTGATTGCTGAGGCTAGGACTTCTAGTACTATGTTGAACAACAGTGGTGAGAGTGAACATGCCTGCATGTTCCTGACCTTAGGGGAAAAGCTCTCAGTTTTTTCCCATTGAGAATGATATTCGCTGTGGGCTTTTGTATATGGGTTTTATGATACTGAGGTATGTTCCCTCTATCCCTACACTGTGGAGAGTTTTAATGAAGAAAGGAAAGCATCCAACCTTGACTTCAGCTCAGGTTGTGATCTCAGGCTCATGGGATCGAGCCCCAAGTCAGGCCCCTCAATGAACTGAAAATCTGATTGTTTCCCCTACCCCTCGCTCTACCCTTCCCCTGCTCACGTGCTCTCTAAAATAAATAAATCCTTTTTTAAAAAAGTATTGAGATGTGTAGATACACCTGCCTACCCAAGTTGGTGGAGCATGTGACTCTGGATCTCAGGGTTGTGAGTTCAATCCTCACACTGAGTGTAGAGATTACTTAAAAATTAAAAAAAAAAAAAACTTAAAAAATGTATTCAGATATATAGCTCAGCATATGACCTATCTCAGTTCACTGTCCATGCACACTCAAAATGATTGTGTACTCTGGTACTATTAGGTAGAGAGTCCCATAAAATGTCCATTAGGTGAAGCTGGTTGATAATGTTGTTGAAACCTTCTATATCCTCACTGATTTTCTAATTGTCAGCTTCTGAGAGGAATGGAGCAATCTCCAACTAATACTGTGGACTTATCTATGTTTTCTTTCTTATCTATGTTTCTTTCTTTTCTGTCACTTTTTGCCTTGTGTATTTTGAAGCTCTAATATTGAGTGCATATGCATTTCTTGATAAATGGTCCTTTTATCATTTATGAAATGTCTATCTTTACTCCTGGTAACATTTTTTTTTTTTTTTTTAACAGAGAGAGAGATCACAAGTAGGCAGAGAGGCAGGCATAGAGAGAGGAGAAAGCAGGCTCCCCGCTGAGCAGAGAGCCCGATGCGGGCCTCGATCCCAGGACCCTGAGATCATGACCTGAGCCGAAGGCAGAGGCTTAACCCACTGAGCCACCCAGGCGCCCTCCTGGTAACATTTTTTTAAAGATTTTATTTATTTGACAGAGAGACACAGTGAGAGAGAGAACACAAGCAGGGGTAGTGAGAGAGGGAGAAGCAGGTTTCCCACGGAGCAGGGAGCCTGAAGCGGGACTTATCCCAGGGACCTGGGATCATGATCTGAGCCAAAGGCAGCCACTTAACAACTGAACCACCCAGGGGCCCTATACCGAATCTACTTTTAATCTTATCCAGTGAAATTTTTACAAATAGTATGTATTTCATTTCTGGAAGTTTTGTTTGGGTTTTTTCTTTCTTTTTTTACGTCTTTTATGGCTCTCCTCTGAGGTTCATGTTTTCTTTTAACTTCTTGAGCATATTTATAATGGCTGTTTTGAAGTCTTATCTGCTAATTTCATCATCTCTATCATTTGTTTTTCTGTCTTGATAGTTTTTTTTTCCTTCAAGTTATCGGTTATATTGTACCTCCTTCTTTGCATTTAACATGGCTGGGTGTTAAGATGTGTAAATTTTACACTGTTGGGTGCAATTTACATTCTGTTGTAGTATTTTAATAATGTTTACTATGAAGTTTAAGTTCCTTATAGGTCAAGTGGCACCTGGCTGGCTCAGTCCGAAAAGGATGCAACTCTTGATAGCATTGTGAGTTCAAGCTCCATGCTGGGTGTAGGGATTACTTAAAAATAAAATCTTAAAAAAAAAAAAAAAAAGAAGTTGCTTATGGGTCTTTTTCAAGGCCTGTTTTTTTTAACTTTTTAGGGCAAGTTTGAACTACCCTTTATTTTAGGACTACTTTGGCCCTACTGGAAGGCATAACTCTTCTGAGGCTCTAGGAATGCCCTGAGCATTTAACAAGGACTCTCTCTTCTAACTGCTAAGAATTCTAATATCTTCCACCCCTGAGTGAACTCTGATTTTTCACTTAAGTATTGAGTTTATACTTTTCTGGTCATTCTTTGCCTGGTTTCGAGTTTATTATATCTGGGAAGCTTATTCAGCTAAAACCCAGAGTGCCTGAGACTGCGTTTTGGCATTCTCCCTCTGGGTAGCTTCTTCCTCTCAGATACTCTGCACTTCAAATTAGTGTTTGCCTCTCCAAATTCCAAATTTTAGGCAACCCTCTTGGATACCCTTCCTCCATGGGAGCTTTGTACTATCACTTTGTTATCACTCAATAAATTGCTCAATAAACCTTGCTTTGCTGCCCCAAAACAAAAAACAAAACAAAAACAAACAAAAAAACTCCCACCAAATTGAAAATTCTATTTCCTCAGTTCAGTGACACTGTCACTCTTTGTCTGGGTTCCTTCTCCCTACACTGTGATCCAGAAAGTGGCTCCAAGCAATGAGTCAGAACAATCAGAGATCACCTGCTCTTCTCTTGGGAAGCACAGCCCTGTGCCTCCTGATGTCCAACTGTCTTAGTCCATTGAGGCTGCTGCAACAAAATACCACTATGTGGCTTATAAACAGTAGAAATTTATTGTTCACAGTTGTGGGAGCAATAAGTCCAAAACCAGGGTGCCAGCATGACTGGATGAGGGTCTTTTTCTAGGTCAAAGGCTCTTTATCGTATCCTTGCATGGCAGAAGGAGCAAGTGATCTCCCTGGAGCCTTCTATAAGAGCACTAATCCCATGCATAAAGTCCCTCCCTCATGACTAATTCCCTCCCAAAGGCCCTACCTCCCAATACATCATGTTTGGGGGTTAGGATTCAACATATGAATTTTGGGGGGGTCACAAACATTCAGACCATAGCACCAACGTTTCAAAACTGTGCTTTCACATGTTTTCATTTTCCTCCTTGTTAATGGGGGGAATAAAAATATGGTCTGTTATTCCATCACAATCTGAGTGGAAGAACTCCCAATTCTGTCGGAAAGCAGATGCTCTCTAAAATTGTATTTGCTATGTTTTTAAGTCCTCTTTTTTTTTCTGCATTAACTCCCATTTCTATGAGACTTACCTGCTACACATTTCCTTTTCAAAAACTCTGATTATTCCTACATATATACTCTTCCATACAATCTTTAGGTCCATATAATCAATTTCTCCCAAACTTGCCCTAACATTTGATAAAGATGGAATAAAATATGTAGACTAACTGGAGGAAATTGACATCCTCCATAATATTGACTCCTTCCATCTCTTCTATCCAAGTACAAAGTACATCTCTTTGTTTGCTAAAGTCTTCTTTCATGTACCTCAGTACCATTAATTCATTGTCTTGAAAGAATTCCCTTTATCTTTTACATTTATTCCTCAATATTTTATATTTTTTTGTTAATTTTCTGAAAGGAACCTTATTTTCCATGATCTTTTCTAACTAGACCCTTACAAAAGAAAGCTAGATATTTTTAATGTTAATTTGTACCCACAAAACTACCAAGCACTCTTACTCGTTCTAATTGGTTTTCACGGACTTCCTCCGGTTTTCTTAAGAATCATATTATCTAAAGATGGTAATTTAGTCTTCTTTCCAGTGTTTATATATTTTTTCATTATCTTGTCTGATTATAGGAAAATATTAAATAATAGTTACGGTAGTGCCCATACTTATCTTCTTTCAAATTTTATTTTTTTTCTTTCCAATTTTAAAGGAAATACTCCAGTACTTCACCATTAAACAGGATTCTGGCTATTGATTTGTAACAGTTATTTTTTATAATGTTACAGAAATATGTATCTGTATTTATATTATCAGGACTTTTAATCAGGAATGGATATTCAATTTCATAAAATCTCATTTCATCTGGTATTTTATCCCTATTAATATATCATAGGTCATGCATCTTATTAGTAGGGGTATATATATTAATTGTTACCCTTGTGTATCTAAAACCTATTTAGTACTGAATTTAATACATGACTGCATTTTATATATTTATTATTATTCCATTTTTTATTTTTGCATCTATACTCATTAGTAAGACTGTAGTTGGCATCTTTGGTTTTTGGTCTCTTTGCCAGAAATATACTTATTCTGATTTTATCAAATGCATTACTTTTATAATTAGGAAGTTAAAAAAAAAATAAAGCCTAAAAATCATCAATAACTCTCCAAATGCCCACAATTTTTAAACATTTATTTTTTTCTTCAGATTCTGGAACTAGGATTATTAAATTTTTGACAGGTCATTTTTTCACCCCACCCTACATTCTAGAGCATAGATATTAAATCTATCTATAACATACACTATCCTCAAAATTCTCTTTGTAATATTAGGTGACATTTCAGATACTAGTTGCTTTCCAATTTCTTCCTGGAGTTCTCTTTCCCCAGATGTCTCTATTTCTACAGCTCAATCCCTTACTTTATTTACATCTAAACTAAAATGCACCTCCTCAAGGGCACCTGGGTGGCTCAGTCAGTTAAGTGTCTGCCTTCAGCTCAGGTCATGATCCCAGGGCCCTGGGATCAAGCCTCATGTCAGGCTCCGTGAGCAGGGAGCTTGATTCTCCTTCTCCCTCTGCTGCTCCTCCTGCTTGTGTTCTCGCTCCCTCTCAAATAAATAAACAAAATCTTAATAAATTAAAAAATAAATAAAATGCTACCTCTTCAGAAAAAGCTTCTCTGACCACCCTAACTAAAATATCCCCTACCAACTCTCCATCTAACTCTAGCCCCGATTTATTCTTCATAGCCATTCTGAAATATTTCATTCCCAGTGCCTCGAAAAGTACTTGATGCACAGTAAGTAAACAATTAATATTTGCTGAGGAATAAATAAGTGAAAGTAAGTAGGTATCTACATAGTATAATCTGAAGAAAGAGTTCCCCAAGAATAATTTCCCCCATTCTAGTGCCACACTGCCTAAAATGCCTGTGACTACCCATAGGCTACCTACCACATAAATCATTAATCAATAATGCTTTGGTAAAATGACTTCATTTATCAGATTCTTTCTTCCATAATAATTAGTCCTCCAGGCCATGAACACCTGGGTTCCATGTAAAGGAAGAAAAATACAGTGTCTTCCAGAAACAAATTGTTGCACTCTTTTTCCCATAATAATGATACCAAACGAGCACAAGGTAAATATACTCTGCCTATTACTCTTGGTGGTTTCCTTCTGAGGGTTAAATACAACAAAGTAAAATTATATAACAAAGAGAAAGCACTGGAAAAAGAAGTAATAATTGGTCTGGGTGATGGAAGGGGATGGAAGTCCCCAGAGTCTCTGATCTCTTTGGGGAGTCATACCTAGAAGTGATCATATAGAAAGTGAATCTTCAAGGAACAAACAGAAACTGATTATGAGAATTAAGTACAGTCTCTAGCTGTGGCTTCTCTTAATGGACCTTAATCAGTTTTAGATTCAAACACAGTAAGAACATTCTGGTTACCAAGTCCACTGAGAACAAAGAAAAAGCAGTACCTTCATTTTATCCCCTTCCCACTGAATTTAACTATAGTTACCTTGGAAGACTGAACAGACAAAAACAAGCAAGAAAAAGAAGCAGACTCCAGAATACACAGCCTAATATCCTAACATTTCTTGGTTCTGTCACTATTCTACTATGCTGGTACTAAGGACCAGTAACAGGAATATATTCCACAGAATAGAGAGAAAACAGATTTTTAAAATACAGCCAACTCTCCATTTGCCCATTTCATCTCTAATCAAATATTTGTCCATTGTTATGACAGCACTAACATATTTTAATTTAGATCCTTCCCAATATTTAGTCTTTACTGAATGGAGGGAACAGAAGCCAGGCCTTGGAAGTCCTTATGTTTCTGGTACTGTTATTTTTCTACTCCTATCTCCTATTCTTTAATGTTATCAGTAATAAGAAAATAACCAAATATGCTAATGATGCAGAGTTCTACATGTAAAACATTTCAAAACCTTTCTTTCTGATTTACAAATCACCCAAATTCTTAAGTGTACATGTGTGTATATACATATGTGTATGTATATATATATATACATACACATATATATACATACATACACACATACACACATATATATATGGGATTAAAATATGATAGTTCTCCATGCTGAATTAGATAAAATAAAATAACCAAAAAGCACAGATGACAACTAAAGGAAATACAAAATTCTAATTTAAGATGAATCTAATTTATGTATTTAGGTACAGTATTTACCTACAGATTCTGTAATCCAAAACAATGGATTTTTTACCAGGAATTAAAACCTATCTCAATACTTTCTGTGTTCTTTCTTTCAATTTTTTCCTCCCAGTTCATTCTAATATATGCATGTTTCAAAAACTCAGATGAGCCTGGCAATACCTACCTCAACCTTCTACTACCTAAATTATGTGAGGGCACATAATATGTACATGTACAATTTCATGCATTGTACATTTCTACTAAAATATACATGTTTAAATATATATATGTATATATATACATATATATGTGTGTGTTTCCCATTAGTTTCAAAATGAGTTCATATACTGATTTCTGTAAACAAAACAGTAATGTAATACATGGGATGCCTAACCTCTTGATTTTCTACTCCATTGCTGGAAAGCTCCAAAACAGAACCTCCATTGTCAACCACTGCTGATGTCATTGTTATTCCCTGAGGAAGCTTCAAACGCTATTAACCAATGTAATTTAAAGGTTCATAGATGACTGCCAGTGTTACAAGTTTGCATTATCATGTTCTAAAAGTCAATAGACATGGAGTGAAGGAGATATCCAGAAATCCAGTCTTCTAAAGATGATTAACCAGAGGGCCTAAAAAGAGGAAGAATTTGACAAGTTATTAAAAATATACAGGAAGGATATAAAACACAATCTAATCTTTGACACTTCTGTAAACTAAGAAAAAGGAGCTTAGACTTACAAAACCCAGTGTCAAAAGAGGGCAGTAATGAGCACTCTACTCCTCAGAGCTGTCAACTTCATAAACAATTTATTGCAATCAAGTTATTGCACACAGATGACCTTATGATACTTACATTCTAACGGATAAAATGTTATAACTTTCTCTTTTTATGAAGATGTATTTTTATTCCTAAAATATTTTCATAGAAATTTTAAAAATCTTTTATACGTTGATAACAAAATAAATCAAGCTAAATCAAGACAACTTCTAAAATTATTTGCCTATTTACCAAATTAAAAGATTTATTGGTTTGTAAATATTTCATTCTTCCTTGGCTCCTTTGGTTTCTTTATTTGACTAATATAATTAGACATGTCTTTTGCTTATGGTAGCAATCTCATTTTGTGTTCATATTCTGAATACTCTACAAGGACTATAAAATGGATTAATTTGAGTTATATATTTATTTAAACTTTCAATTAGAGTAGTTTAAAAATAAAATAGCAAAAATCACATGGAATGCCTTTAATATTACTTTATCATTCTTTCCTCAGTAGTTTTTGGGGTTTTTTTGCTATTGGTTAAAAATTCATTATAGCAGCAGTCCCTGAGTGGCTCAGTGGGTTAAGCATCTGACTCTTCAGTTTTGGCTCAGGTCATGATCCCAGGATCACGAGATCAAGCCCCACGTGGAGCTCCACTCTCAACAAGGAGTCTGCTTAAGATTCTCTCTCCCCGCTCTTCTCTGCCCCTCCCCACCACTTGTGCTCATGCTCCCTCTAAAATAAATAAAATATATATATTTTTTAATTTCGATATAGGAAATCATTTCAAGTAAACATAATTCAAGCCTTTTTCCTAGTAGTGATGAATGTTGATATATACATATCATCTAGATTTATGCATTAGATTATTCCTATAAAGTTATATTTTATTTGATTTTATGTAGGTTATATTTTTCATAAAAGAATTAAAGATTTATTTGTTACAGATTTTCAGGTAAAAATTAAATAATGCAGAAAAATGAAGTATATTTAAATAGAAATGAATATACATTTCTAATAAATCATTCCATTAATATCATGTCCTATGTTAAATTTGACCCCTGGCACTATACAGATATGAAAATAAAATAAAGAATTTCCATAAATTTATACAATAAAAGAAATACCTGGGAAAAAAGCAGAAATTTCACACCTTCTAAAATTCATTCAGGACTGTTAGTATTATTTTTTATCTTATCACAGACAATGGGATAGGATGTATTTGTATTTTAACAACAAAAATTAGTAAAAATCCACAGTTCATATCACACTAAAGCTCACTACTATCATAAAAGGTAATGACTATTTTCAATATCTGTTTTCTTAACACTTAGGTAATAATAGCAGAAATAAAGTTTACTTACAATTTGAATGTTAAGTAGTGTAATCATCCTTCACTATTTTCACAAGTTGGCAAGAGCTAAAATATAAACCAGCAGTTCTTTGGAACTACTATGTGGGGGGAAAAAAGACAGTATTAATATAATTCCATTTGAAATATTTTACCCAAAATACGTGTGATTCAGATAATACGTACTTCTTACAATAAGCCATCTCCAAATCCTGATAACACACATTATATAATGGACATAATAAAGAAATTATTTCTAGGCTATTGAGGAATCAGAAATCTTTATCAAACTTAAAATTTTAAGTCACCACTAAATTGTCAAATTATTGAATACAGACAGACCCAACATGCTATGGCCTAGGCCTCATACCATGGGCTATATTTCAAGTAACCAACAGGATTTTAACATCTGGCTGCAAGCATAAACCCTGATGCCCAGGATTATAAAATCAGGCTTAAAAACCCTAACCCAAAAACTACTGTAACACAAAATCAATGATATGCTGCCTATTAAGTCACGTTCCTGCTCTCTCACCCTCCACACCTAGCTTCCATACACATCCAAACATCCCGAGCCTCCTCAAACATCCCCCTCCCTTCAGAGGCTAATGGAACGACCTATGTACTGGATGTTAGGTCTTGCTCCATCAATTACTCCCTCCTTTTCCTTAACCTTCTCTTAGAACATTGGGTCCTTCCCCTCAAAATGGCAGGATCTGTAAGACCCTTTCATCTTAAACACAGGAAAGTCATCCTCCATGACCCTGCAAAGCCCTCCAGCTACTGTTCTAGTTTGCTCCTTCCTCAGAGATGAATCTAGGGGGAAATCTCCTATCTTCTGTCTCCACTTCCTAATTCCTCAGGTGTTCCTCCTTTTATGGAAGTTTGGCATCTATCACCCCCAAATGAAATTTTTACTAAATTCCGATTGTCAGTCAAATCCAATGGATATATCTGTTTTCACAGGACTTGATGTCTCTTAAGTATTTGACACTACTGATCATTCCCTCCTTGAAACTCTATCTTGAATTTATCTTCTTCCTCTCTAACTACTCTTTTTCAATTCCCTCCTGTAGGCCAACCCCTAATTTTCGGGGGCTTAGAGCAAGAGTACAAATGGAAGCCTACATTCTACGTGTCTAAATATTTTAAAGTTATAAATCAAGCTAACAAGCTGTTAAATTATTATTCTATCCTCCCATCTTGACATATATACTTTTATAACAACCTAAAAGGCTAAGTTCTGATTTGGAGTTCTCAAACTCCCTCAAGTTCTATAGTGGCATGGGAGTCACTCAAATTCTTTGAGAGCCCTCCCCTTTCTCTCCTCCCACCTTTAGTTCCACTCTATTCATAAGGAGCCTCATATGTATACATGTCGACATCCCATCCCACAAGTCCAAGTTCTGGCCACATGCCTGCACACAGCAGTTGCTTGGTCATCACTTAAGCCTAGAGAAGCCCATACATGTGTTCAGTCAAGAGAGGAGAGAATCAGAGAAGAGGCTTTTGAAGTGCTACATGGGCAGGGAATTCTGGGGTTCAAATACTCAGAACTTAATGTAGAAATGGGTATCAAATGAACGAGTTTCCTTGTACACTTTGTACCCCCCCACACACACCCATATCCTCATTCTATCAGGAGGGGTAAAACTCAACAAAGGCCCAATGAGGACCTCTGAAGCACAAGGCCTAGGTTCCTGCTTAGCAAAGTCAAAGAACAGTGCTTACATGAAGGTGTTTCCAGAATCCCATCCCTAATCCTCTTCTGACTCTTTATGCTTTCTCTAAGCTATCTCGTGTACTGCCACGGCTTCATGCAAATCTTTCTTCCACTCTAAACCATTTTAATGGGTTCCGGTTTGTCTACTAGACAGTTTCTTTCTTTCTTTCTTTCTTTTTTTAAAGATTTTATCTATTTATTTGAGAGAGAGAAAGAAAGGACACAAGCAAGGGGAGGGGCAGAAAGAGAGGGAAAAGCAGGTTCCCCTGCTGAGCAGGAAGCTCAATGCAGGGCTCAATCTCAGGACCCCAGGATCATGACCTGAACTGAAGGCAGACACCTAACTGATTGAGCCACCCAGGCATCCCTGTCTACTAGACACTTTCTTGCCTCTACTTCTTTGTGAAATTAAATAGGGTATAAATAAATAGCAAGCATCTATTCCAAGATATCCCAGGCACTCCATTAATTAATTTAGTCATTCAGCAAATATTGAGCACCTATTATATGCTAACAGTTCTCAGTGCTAGAGGTACAGCAGTGAATAAAGTAAAAATCCTCATTCTTATGGATCTTAAATTCCAGTGGGAAGAGATGAAAATAAAATATGTATAGTATACATGTAGATGGTGACAAAGGCTAAGGAGACAAATGAATCAAAGGGAAAGAACATTCAGCAGGGAAGAGAACTATAATTTCAAACTGGGTTGTCAGAGAAGGATTCACTAAAAAAGTGACATATGAGTAAAGACCCGAAAGTAGGGAGTGAGCTGTGCCAATGACTGGGGGAAGAGCCCTCTAGTCAAAGGAAAGGGAAATACAGTAACTTCAGAATGGAGTACACCGGACTAGTTCAAGGATCAGCAAGAAGGGCACTGTGGCTGGAGTGAAGTGAGCAAAAGGAAGAAAGAATAGAAGAAAATGGAAGAGAAAGGGGAGGGGGACATGTAGGCCCTCCTTGAGGTCTGTGACTTTTACTCCAGGAAAGAAGAGTTTTATGCAGAGAGATGGATGATTTGATTATTATGGGAATCATTCAGAAGCTGGGTTGAAAACAGATAAGAGGACAAGGGCATAAACAGGAAGATCAGTTAGGAAGCTACTATAATAATTAGGTGAGAAATGATAGTGGTTAGGACCAGAGCGGTAGGTTCTGGAGAGGGTGAAAAGTGGTCAACTGTTGGATATATTTCAAAAGTAAATGGACAAGATTTTATAGCAATGTAAATACGGATATGAGGTAAAAAGAAGAATCAAAAATGAATCCAAAGATAGCAGTCGGAGCATAATGGAATAGCCATTAAATGGGCTAGGGAAAAGTGTGGGAAAAGAAATTCAATGTGTCTCAAACTAAACCCACTTTTTCCTCTGCTCGGAAAACGTATTACCTCTCCTATTGTGCTTAGCTCAGAAAGCTACCCTAACACCCACACAAGTTATCTAAAAAGTAAAGTTCCTAAAGTTCAGAGTTCCTGAAAAACCATCATACTCTCTCATTCTTGACCCAATCTCTATAATCTCATATCCTCTGACCTAGCCAAGGTCTTTTTTTTTTAAGCTCATTTATTTATTTGACAGAGAAAGAGAGAGCACAAGCAAAGGGAGCAGCAGGCAGAGGGAGAGAAGAAGTAGCCTCCCCACTGAGCAGACCCTGGGGTCATGACCTGAGCCGAAGGCAGATGCTTAACCAACTGAGCCACCCAGGTGCCCCTCAATATCACTTTCTATCACTCTCTTCCCCCATCCACACATGTACCTCCCTCATAAAAACATCAGTGAAATAACAGCTTCCAGCAGATCCTTCACTTGGTACCTCTTACCAATCTTAAAGCACAACACCTATGCCTTTCTTTCAAGGTCCTCTAAAATCCTGCTCCTCTTTACCTTCCTAAACTTACTTCCGACTACTCTCCCAAAGTACCATATTTTTTTTTAAGATTTTATTTATTTGACAGAGAGAGAGAGATCACAAGTAGGCAGAGAGGCAGGCAGAGAGAGAGAGAGAGGAGGAAGGAGGCTCCCTGCGGAGCAGAGAGCCCAACGCGGGGCTCGATCCCAGGACCCTGGGATCATGACCTGAGCTGAAGGCAGAGGCTTTAACCCACTGAGCCACCCAGGCGCCCCACCAAAGTACCAAATTTTAAAAATCTGTGTTTTGTATCACCTAAACCAGTGCCTTTCATATAGCAGATACACAGTAAAGATATGACGAATACAAGAATAAACGAACATGTTCCCATCAGAAAAGTATCTTCACTCTTCACTATACATACCATGCTCATCCCCATCCCATCCCTTTGCTAGTCCTCTTCTCTCACCCTTTTCTTTGATTATTCAAATTCCACCTGATCCTCAAGGACAAATTTTTCCCTACAATGACATTACCTCTTTCCTATCTCTTACTATACCAGTTCTTTCAATAATATTTATTGAACACTTACTAAATACCAAATACAGAACTATGCCAGAAACACAAAAATAGTCAGGACTCAGCCTTCAAACAGCTTAAAGTCTGGTAAGGAGAAACAACATAGAAACAATTACAATCATGTAAATGTCATTAAAGAAACTACGAAGTACAATGGGAATATTAAAAAAGGAACATCTAAGTCGACCTCGGGGAGTTCTACAGAGACTTCAGAAAGAAGCCATCATTTACTCTGGGACTAGAAGACAGGATAGAAATTGACATAGCAATAAGAAGAGAAACAACTCTGAATAATAAATGTTATTCTCAGGACTGAAAAAAACCTGCAAAATGATAAAAACTTAAGTATCACTCAGAAGTAAATTCTGCTCAGACTGTTAGTTGCTTAGAGTACAAATCACTCTCTCATCAGAAACAGTTTATGTGTATGACTTTATTTATATAAACTACAAAAAAACAAGGAAAACCCAAACTATGATACTAGAAATAGGATACTATGGGCAACTGCCTGGCTAGCTCAGTCCATAGAGCAGGACACTCTTAGAAATAGGATACTATGTTACAAAGGGTGAATATCACTAATATATAAAGAACACTTAAAATAGAGGAATAAAGGAACAAAAAACCCAAGGGAAAAATAGAGAAAACAAGTAAACATACAATTCACTAAAGCAGATATAAAAATGGCCCTTAAACTTACGAAAAGATGTTCAAATTCACTCATAGGGAAATACAAATTTTTTATAAACCTTTTTAAATAAGAGAACTTTTCTCTCAAGTTGGTGAGAATTAAAATGTATGACTTACATTCTTTTGATAAAGCTGTGCACTTATACACTGCTGGTGGGAATGCAAACTGATATAATTTGGTAATATCTAACCAAATTGTATACACACTTTTTTTAAAGAGCTTTTTTATTTTTATTTTTTTTAAGATTTTATCTATTCATTTGACAGGAAGAGAGAGAGAGAGAAAGCACAAGTAGGGCAGAACGGCAGAGGGAGACAGAGAATCAGGCTCCCTGGTGAGCAAGGAGCCTGATGCAGGGTGATCCCAGGACCCTGAGATCATGACCTGAGTTGAAGGCAGACACTTAACCGAATGAGTCACCCAGGCACCCCAAAAGCTTTTTTTTAAAAAAAAATTGTTTATTTAATTTGGGGGGCGGGCAGAAGGAAAGAATCTCAAAGCAGACTCTGCTGAGCATGGATCTCAATCTCACAACCCTGAGATCATGACCTGAGCCAAAATCAAGAGTTGGATGCCTAACCCACTGAGCCACCCAGGCGCCCCTTATAGAGCTTTATTGAGATATAACTGACATTTCACTCAGTTTGCCCATTTAAAGTATATAACTCGATGGTTTTTAGTGTATTAAGAAGTACAATCATCAACAGAATCTAATTTTAGAACACTTCCAGCACCAACACCCCCCAAAAAAGTCCCATGTGCATTAGCAGTCACTCCCCAATCTTTCCCAACCCCTAGTCCCTGACAACCATTAACCTACTTTCCTTTTTTTTTTTTTTTTTTAAAGATTTTATTTATTTGACATAGGGAGAGATCACAAGTAGGCAAAGAAGCAGGCGGGGGTTGTGGAAGCAGACTCCTCGCTGAGCAGAAAGCCCAATGCAGGGCTCAATCCCAGGACCCTGAGATCGTGACCTGAGCCAAAGACAGATGCTCAACCAACTGAGCCACACACGCGCCCCCATTAACCTACTTTCTATCTCTAGAGATTTGCTTGTACTGGCCATTTCCTATAAATAGCTTTATATAACATATGGACTTTTGTGACTGGTTTCTTTCACTAGGTATAATGTTTTCAATATTCATCTATGTGTAACGTGTGTTAGTGGAGCAACATAGGGATTAGGAATGTTACCCCTTCATGCGGTCAAAAATCCAGATATAAATTTTCACTTGACTACTAAGAGCCTACTGTTGACTGAAAGCCTTACCAATTAGATAAACAGTCAATTAACACATATTTTGTATCCTATATGTATTACATACTTGATTCTCAGAAGAAGTTAGAGAAAATAAAATGTTAAGAAAATCTTAAGGAAGAGAAAATACATTTACAGTAGTGTATTTATTGAAAAAAATCGTGTGCAAGTAGACCCATGCAGCTCAAACTGGTGTTACTCAAAGGTCAACTACATTTCTTTTTGTTGCTGAATAATATTCTATTGAATATATACATCATATTTTATTTATCCATGCATCAGTTGATGCAAATTTGGGTTGTATTCTACTTTATCACTATTGTAAATAATGCTGCTATGAAAATTCATGTACAAATTTTTATGTGGACATATGCTTTCATCTCTCTTGGGGATATACCCAGGCATGGAATTGCTGAAACATACGGTAACTCTATATTAACATTTTGAAAAACTTTTTTCCAAAGTAGCTACACCATTTTACATTCTTATCAGCACTCTATAAAGATTCTAATTTCTCCACATCTCCATCAACACATGTTGTAGGTAATCTGTTATGCAGCAATAGATAATACATCATCCTGGTAGATACAACAACGATCATTTGATAAAACTTTATAATTAAAGGGGCACCTGGGTGGTTCAGTCAGTTAAGACTTTGCCTTCAGCTCAGGTCATGATCCCAGGATCCTGGGATTGAGTCCCAAGTTAGGCTCCCTGCTAAACAGGGAGTCTGCTTCTCCTTCTACCTGCCACTCCCCCTGCTTATGTGCTCATGGTCTTGCTTGCTCTCTCTGAAAAAACAACAACAACAACAACAAAAAAAAAAAAAACCAGGATGCCTGAGTGTCTCAGTTGGTTAAGCATCTGCCTTTGGCTCAGATCATGATCCCAGGGTCCTGGGATCGAGTCTCACATCGGGTTCCCTGCTCAGTGGGGAGCCTGCGTCTCCTTTTGCCTGCTTGTGTGCTCTCTGACAAATAAATCAAATCTTTAAAAAATAGTTTTAAAAAATTTAAAAACCTTCAGTGACTCCCTTTTCTCTTTGGACTAAAATCTAAGTACATTAACATGAGATACGCTTTTAAAAAAAAAAAAGAAAAGAAAAAGAAATAAAGTTTATAATTAAAAACAATGCAGCCAAAACTCAATGACAAAATATTTAAACTTTCCCCTGAAACTGGGACCAGAAAAACTGTATCTACAATTACTACTTCAATTCAAACTTCACTAGCAATCCTGACCTATAAAGTATAAGAAAAAATTAAAAGGTATAAGAAATGGAAAGGAAGATAGGAAGCTATCATTGTTTGCAGATGATAAGACTATCTACACAGAAAATCCAAAAGAATCTTCAGATATCAGAGTGTTTGCAAAGTATGTGGATGTAGATCAATACATAAAAATCAACTGTTTTAGTCATCAAAAATCTCCAAACAAACAAAAGCCCAGGGCCAGATGGCTTCCCGGGGGAATTCTACCAAACATTTAAAGAAGAACTAATTCCTAGTCTCCTGAAACTGTCCCAAAAAATAGAAATGGAAGGAAAACTTCCAAACTCATTTTATGACGCCAGCATCACCTTGATCCCAAAAACCAGACAAGGATCCCATCAAAAAAGAGAACTACAGACCAATATCCTTGATGAACACAGATGCAAAAATTCTCACCAAAATACTAGCCAATAGGATTCAACAGT